>NW_023276806.1:11663257-11728257 GCF_003668045.3 Cricetulus griseus | reverse complement strand
CATAGAAATATGTTAACGAGTCCAAAGCATTAAAGTGTTTACTTTGAATCACATACAAATAATTATCAGCTAGGACTGGGAACTGCACGCACACAGCCGTGTTGTGTTTTGGGCTGGCTCTGGCATATAACCTTCTGTCTCAGCACATTTTCACTGTGAGTCATGCTGTGTCCTTGGAGGTTTGGGTGCATGTTCATTGGGTCACTATGGTTGTTCCAAAACTCATCAACATGGAGAAACAAGGGGAACTTGTCAGCCAGCTAAAGGCACACCTTTTGCAATGGTTTCTGTTCTGTTTTGTTTTGTTTTTAGTTAGCACTTCTTTCCTTGATTGCTTCTCATTTTTTCATTATTGAATTTTAATAAGAAACAAATCGCAAAGATAGAGACAAGTTTGTGTTCCAGCTTGGGGCATCGGCTGGGCATCTTCAGTTTGCCAAGAAAGGAGAAGCTAGGAGTTGGTGGCAGTGCTCCGAGAAAGACTAACCTGTAAGAGGCCCAAGAAGCTGGCAAGCACTTGAGAATGACTGAGCTCTGAATGGGTTGCTTAGTACAGGAGGCCAAGACCTGGCACAGCCTTAGCAGAGTAGACAGGACTACAGCACATGGGGGCCTTTGTCAGTGCCATCTTCAGGCTTCGCTTGCTGGATCACTATAGTCACTTCCGGTGGCTGTTAGGCATACGTGAGTCTTGCCCTTTCCTCCACATGGTTCTTTACCTTAGTTCAATACTTTAGGGTTCTACTGATCCTTTTTTCTGGAATAGATCTGTGGGATAAGATGTCCAAGTGCCAACACTGGTCTAACTAAGAATCTGGAAAGGTGTAGTACAGGGGATGCCCACGAGACCACAAGCAAAGGCAGCATGTGGACCTGGGCAGGAGACCAAATGGTATATTCATGCCATGACCTTCCTGGTGACCCAGGAAGTATCCCTTATGGCTTTTGTTAAATTTCACAATTCCCTCTCAAGTCAAGGAAATGCAATCTTAGCTTTCAGAGCCAGAAAGCAATGGTATCTTTCCCTTAATGAGTCAGGGCCTCATTCCCTATGAATGTGAGCTATTCTTCTAACATCTGGGATTCATCTGTTTAACCACAAAATGTCGGTTAGGAAAGAAAGATTCCAGTGGAGAAAGTGATACTCAAGGCCAGACCATGTGAGTTGGCTGGGAATTTGGTCCAAAGAGATAGAAAATGACTGGAAATCAGGTGAAAGCTACGGCTGGCTATACAATGGGAATGGAAGCAAGGAAGGCAATATTGTCCCCTCCCCCCGCCCCCGCTCCTGACATGTGATACCACACTGTAAAGATGCCCATGCCAATCTGCTGTCTTCAGTGTTACCAAGCTGCCTCTCTAAACTCCACCCCAATCTTTTATTACCTAAGAAACATCTTAAATTCATTTTTACTTATGCCTGTGTGTGTGTGCCTGCTGTCCTTGTGTGAACTGTGTGCAAGACCATAGTCTGAAGAGGGTTTTGTCAGGTCTCCTGGAGCTATGGTTAAAGGCAGGGGTGAACTGTCCACCATGGGTGCTGGGAAACAAACTCCAGTATCTACAAGAGCAACGAGTGCTCTCAAACACCCAGCCATTTCTCCAGCTCTTCAATGGGATTTTTTTTTTTTTACTTTAAAATTTTTGATGCACTGGGGAAGGAAATCAGGTTCTCTCACAGCACACAGGTTGTTCTTTGAGGGGGGGACAAGGGAGCAAGGACCTCCTGTTTCCATGCTGGGCCTTCACCTTGACATGCACAACTTAGAGCTGTAAGGCGCTGACAGTGGGTGTCCAAAGACCTTTGTCTGGACACCATTAGACTCCAGTCCGCTGTTAGCAGAGAAGTGGTCAGGAGCTCAGAGCATTTCTGATATGAATGATGCATTTCTGATTTCCATCACAGAGTTTTAGAAAATTAATTCATAAATTAGTTTTGCAGCAATACTGGCCATAGGTACCTTAGAGTATATTAATTTTAAATAACTCTGAATGCTGTTCGTTTGCTGAGTTCTTCTTACTAAACTAACAAAAACTTCTCTAAACTCATTATTGGCTCCATAAAACAGGGAGGAACTCTATGCGTTTTTTTGTTTTTGTTTTTGTTTTTTTTCTGCACAAATCGTTTGCTATCCTGTTAACTATTTAACTGGGGTTATTCATCTCTCAATTGCTGACACCCAACAGCAAACAATAAGGTGTCTTCTGTTACACACAAACAGTTTTCACTCTGTTAATTGGGGCTAATGAGAGGGCAATTGAACTTTACTCTGCCTGTTTTGTTGTTTCTGTAAATTGTAGGCTGATGGCATTTAGAACGAGTGACTTCCTACCCCTCACTCTTGTTCTTTTCATTATCCACTGGGACTCTGTTTTCCTTGTCAGTGTCAGCATGTGAGGTCACTAGAGGCACAGCCCTGCTTCTCACACATGCAAGAGAGACTAACTTAAGGTGAATTGATACAGTGCCTAGCTCTAAGGGGAACTTCAATATGGGGTAAGCGAAGGAGCCCCAGATAATTAAGCAGCATTCACGTACCCTCTGTTAGTTAGAGATTTTTTTCTCCTTAAAAGCAAAGACACCAGGCTTTTCTGTTACATTCTGCACTTCTAAACAGCATGGGGTCTCTTGTTCCTTTAATCAACCCTGTGGGATGGGCAGTAACTGTCCTGGAGTCCCAGCTGCAAAAGTAACATGAAAGAAGAGGAAACAGGAGGTCTGAGTCAGACAGCTTTGAACTTGATTCTATTCCACTGTTTCTCTTATTTAGGCATGTTACTAAGAACCTCTGTGTTTTATGCTTCAGTATTTAATTTATGGAGTGATAAGAGATTTAGTGGGAGTCACCTGCTTGTCTGAGCAAGTGCAGAATTCCTTCATTCATACAACTCTGAAATTCTGCTGTGTTCCACATGGGATAAAATTGTAGGAAGGAAACACTAACAAGTAGCTGTTCTCTTTTGCCCTAGTTGTGAAACAGCATGGAAAACACCACAAAACAATGGGATTTCACTGCCCCATAGGTTGCTAGCATAGTGATATAAAAAGGGACAGACCAAGGGGAAACTCAGTTTGGAACAGAGAAAGACAGCTTGGAGAAAGTGACAAATCTGAGATCCAGAAAAAAATGGGGGGAGGCAAGCTATCAAAATTGGGAATTTTAAGTTACATTTGAACAAAAATGTTCAAGAAACCAATTAGTAATAGCCAGTGACACAAAGAGAAGACTAGGAATCACAAAAATATAACATGTGGAGGAGAAAATGGTTCCCCAAGATAACAAGGCTGGTGGTAGGTAGGTGAAGAGGTAGGTGCAGTATCATAGCTAGAAAAGGCTGGAAATAGATTCAGGTGACTTCCTGATTTGGAGGGCTATTGTTTATTTTCAGTCTATTTCATGAAATTATTTATTTATTTATTTATTGTGTGTGTGTGTGTGTGTGTGTGTGTGTGTGTGTGTGTGTGACCTTCATTCTGTGCCTGCCTAGGCCACAAGAGAGCACTGGGATCCCTGGGAACTGAAGGCTGTGAGCTGCCATGTGGATGCTGACAACTAAGCCTGGGTTCTGTGAAAGAGCAGCCAGTGCTCTTAGCCACACTGGGTCAGATTTCCATTTCCTATCTTCATAGTCTTACTTCAGGTCAGTGTGTGTATATATGTTTGTGTACATGGGGTTTGTGTGTGTGCATGAGTCTATGCATGTGTGCATTGTGTATGTGAACATACCTTGAAATCAGTCCTTCACAAACATGCTTACTACCTTAAAGCTGCTATATTCTTTTCGACCAGCTTTCAGGGTACACTATAATCATGTTCTCATGGGGCTAAACTCCCAGCAGACCCTGAAAGAAGTCATCAGATGGGTTTTTATCTGTCCCTGCATGTTTAGAAACAGATAGACTAGTTCTAGCCATTTGAGTCTGATTTTTTTAAACAAATGTTTAAAAGTTGTCTTTGATGAGACAAAGTGAAGAAGAGAAATGGGGGAGAAGCAACCAAGCAATCCAACCAAGCAAAGGTGGGTGGCACATCACTTTCGTCACTTTATCTGTGTGTGAATCAAGCACCCTTAAGGACTGGGAGAATTGTAAATATTTCTCCAGTGATTGGAAGTTTGCAGAGAATACTCTGTCAGTAGGTGACTTTTCACACTTGAATTATTACAAACTTAGACCCAGAGACACATGAATAATGGATAGACAGATAATTTACCTATGTATGTGTAACATAAGACCCGAAGTCTGCATAGAATGTACATTTTCCAGCCAATGGTATCATTTTCCGAATGAAAATATATAAATTAGCATATTTCACTTGAGATCTGTGATGTTGTAATCTTTCAACCCAGACCAGTTGATTACAGAAGCCACAGTAAAAACATTTAGGAAAAAAAATCACAACACAAAATAATGTAGCCCGTATCTAATACCTAACAGATTTAAGTGCTTACGATAAATAGCCTCTTTAAATGGTATGGTTTTTTAAAATATAGCCTACGGTTCATAAACATTTTAATCCTCTTCTGGAAAACATGTGACTAAAATTTTTATAGTTATAATACATTATTTTAAAATGTACTTTGCTATCTAATGCTCCTAAGGAAAATCCCACTATTCTGTTGTTCTTATACACACACACACACACACACACACACACACACACACACACACACACACACACACAGAGAGAGAGAGAGAGAGAGAGAGAGAGAGAGAGAGAGAGAAAGAGAGAGAGAGAGAAGGGGGGATGGATAGGGAGAAATGGAGGACTTGAGGAAGAGATTATTCTTTCTCCTCCTGGGAATGCTTTCACAGCCTTTATTGTGAAATCTGTGAGAGAGGTTAACAGATACCCCTGCTCCAAGAGTGCACCTTGTCTAATTTCCCTTATTTTGTAATCTTTTTGATTTTTGAACAACAGTTTCTATGATGCTTACAGATATTGTTTTCTTGAATCCATATTCTAAAGCGGGCAAAACTGTCTTAAGAAAATCAGTGTCTCTTCATCTTGTGCTCTTATTGTGGCAGCATCCACTCCCCTACCCTCATGCTCTCAATTAGCTCGGGAGTTCATGCCATTTCCCATTCCTGGGGTCCATTTATCCCTTAGAGTCATTCATGATTTCTAGTTTCCTTGGGGTAGAGGATTATAGGCTGGTAAACCTTTGCTCTATGTCTAAAAATCGAGGAGCAGATATATTGAGTTGGGGAAGAATAGAGGAGAGAGAGCAGGATGAGAGATACCATATCAGAGGGAGCCACTATAGGTCCGAGAAGAGATCTGGAACTAGGAAGATCTCCAGAGACCTATAAGGATGACACGATCTGACAGTCTGGGCAGTGGAGGAGAAGTTGGCCTAGAAACCCTTCCCCTAGAATGAGATTGATGAATACTCTCTATGCTATTCTAGAATCCTCATCCAGTGGCTGATGAGAGCAGAGACAGACATCCACAGAAATACACTGAGCTGAAATCTGGAACTCAGTTGAAGAGAGGGAGGAATGAAGAACGAAGGGGTCTGTACCTGGTTGGAGAAACCCACAGAAACAGTTGGCCTGAAAAAGGGAAAGCATATCGACCCCAGATGCTCTTTGGGAGGCCAGTACAGGACTAATCCAGCCCCCTGATCATGGATGCCAATGGGGAGGCCCCTGCACTCCTGGGAGCCTCTGGAGGTGGACTGGTGTTTTGCCCTGGTGGGTGGGAGGGACTTCGAGAGCCCATCCCACTTGAAGGGATTCGCTCTGTCTCTGAACACATGGGGAGGGGCCTAGGCCCAGCACAGGAAGATTTGGTGGACTTGGTGGAGCCCTGGTTGGGGGCCCTACCCTGCCTGGGGAGTGGCGGGTGGATGGGGTGGGGGGTAGGTTGGAGGTGGGGGAGAAGGAATGGGGGTGGGGGGAGGGAGAGGGAGAGGGAAAGTACATGTGAAAATATTAATAATTTAATAAAAAAAATCCAGGAAAAAAAAAGAAAATCAGTGTCTACCATAAATATTATAAAAGCTACATTTTTATTTTAAATGTATTTTTATTTTAATGGACAGCATGGGAGGGGCATTTGCACACAAGCAAGCTGCCTGAAGAGGCCAAAGGTAGGGACTAGATGGTCTATACCTGGGGTTACAGGTGGTTGTGTGATGCCAAGCACAGGTGCTAAGAACTGCACTCTGGGCCTCTGCAATGCAGTGTTTGCCCTTAACCACCTATCCAGCCCCAGTCTGCATGGGGACTTCACCAGCAGGGTGAAGTCTTGTTTTTTTTTTTTTTTTCCTCTGTAGTTGAAGAACTGTCATTGCAATGTTGATTTCATTACTGTAGAACAAATCTACAGTGAATACAATCTTATAACTCCCTCTGAAAGGGCAATTTTTTCAAGCTGTTCTTCTAGCTTATGGGGAATTTAGTTTCTTCCTCTGTTTTATAACACTGATAGGAAGGGCTTGTGAGCCAGGGATTATTTTCTCTGTCTTCCTTTGGCGTTAAGCCAATGGGAAGCGTTGGTAGGAAAATGGAGGGCACCAGAAAATACTGAGTTCTCTTGGTGTGACTGCTCCAAGTGTCTCTGCTCCTTAACCTCTGGTCACGGGTCCAGCAGGACAGCCCCCTCTTCAGACTCAGAGTTCAACTCTCTAAGTTTCCCCTTCTTTTTGAGCTTCATACGTGGGCTAGGGAGAGGCTTTGGGAAAGAACAGTGCCTCCCTTCTCCTTGCCTCGCCTCAATAGTGCTCCATCTTTTGTGCATGAGTAAAAGATCCCTTCACTAGTTCTTTTACATGTGTCATTTGTTTTGTGACAGAATTCTGAAGAATGCAACTTTGCTAAAACCATAAAAATGAAGACATCTGAAGAATATATATCAAATGTGGGCACAGAATGAACCGAAGTTAGTTTCCTGTGTCTCTATGGACCACATTAAAAATGTGATAATGAAGCACGTTGTATTTGGAGGAAAAGAATAGACTTAGTTAGGGATTGTAGATTACCAACATGATGCCATTTTCAGCCCTTACTGTGCAAAAGTGATGTGCGACTGACAATCATTTGAATGGAAAACAAACACTTCTGCTTCTGTCTCAAAAAAATCCATTTTAAAAGTATCATTGATATTTTCTTATGTAAGGGGCTGTAGAAAATCAGGAATTTCATGAGCAGACACCAGGTGAGTCCAAAGCCATCCTGCAGAGTATTTTATGTATTCCCCAATGTGCTCAGAATATTTCAATAATGGGAAAACCCTGGACCTCTGAGGTCTGTGCTTAAATGGCGAACACCATCCCATAATGATTGACTGCTAACTCCATTAATGAAGCTGAGGGGTGTTGCTCTGTTTCATTTGGAGCCTCATTTCTTGCTTCTCACTTCCTGTGTCTCTGGTACTGCTTTCTACCATAAGTCAGAAATGAATTTTTTAAAATAAGCACTTGTATTTTGAACCATAAAACAAAATTTGAAGCAGAAATCAGAGGAAGAAGGTAAATTACTTTTAGTGCTCTGCAAAGAAACTTTAACTTGGCTATTTCCTCTTGTTTTGAACCTCTGAAAAATCAATACAGAAACATATCATATTCTGAAGGCAGGTCAACTGTGCACTAGGTGTTTTTAACAGTTGGCTTTGAAGGGGATACTTATGCCCCCTTGACATGAATCTACAGTTCTTTGCACTAAGTGTCCCCATGAAACTACATTTTTGCTCGGGCTATCCATCTCAATGGTTATTACTTTTTACTGTTCCAGGCCCCTATCTTCTATTATGGATTCACTGATAGATCAATATGACAGAGGCAAGATAAAAGTCAGTTAGCTGTACATGTCTATTATGAGCCTGAAAATCCAGACACACATTTTTCCTGACAGACGCCAGGCACATAACTGAGTCATTACGTGTCTGGATGGGTTTCTAGTCTTTCTGTACAAACTCACATTTCTGGACATGTTTCTTAATTTTGAGGTCCTCCTGGCCTGTCAGGGAGTTAGGAGTGAGTGGTTCCCTCGGGGAGAGAGTGATTTTAAAATACAATCTTCACTTTTGAAAGGAGAGAACAAAACACATTTGCTCCTACACTGAGACAGTAAAAAGGAATGCTGACACACTCAGATTCTAAACCACAGGCAAGTGGACTGTAAAACCAAGTGGTGGTTCAAAGTCAAGGGGAATATCTTTGCAGTCCTCTAGCGATAATGGGAATGAGGAAACTGGCTTTGGGTCAGTAGGAAACCCCAAGTTCCCTCTGGAGTTGATCACTTCAGCTATTCATCACTCACTATTTTGAGAGAGGAAAATAAGCTGCCAAACATCTGAGCTAGCATCCACTAGATGCTCAACAATTTCTATCATCAGCTTCCTAGGTTCTGTGCCAACCAGCAAGGTTACTCCACCCTGAGCTTTGAATAAATAAGGAGCTGTTCTGGATTCCCCCACCCCCACCCCCACCCCACAGTTCCCAGAAGGCCCCCTTGTGCTTCAGACACGTGCAGTGAGCTTTTGACATTTCTTCAGATCAATTTTGGGTATTTAATCCCTCATTCACATTCTTGCACCTTATCCATTTAATAGAGCAGACTGCATTGTGCTTTAAAACAGTTTTCCAAGGAAATTCCCACATAGCCTGGGAAGGGGCCTCTACCCTGAGTAGCATGAAAGAAAAAAATAGGCCAAGCTGCAGAAGTCCAATTACTGGGGTCAGTTTCACTTACTGTGTTCCATTGGATCTAAGCCTGCACAGTGCAGTTTACTGTTCCTGTTGCTTGCTTGCAAAAACAAACAAACAGAACCAAAATAAAGCAAGCAAGCAAACAAACAAACAAAATCCCCAAACCTTTGACTGCCTGTTTACAACTGTACTCCGTTTTGCTTCTTCTGTCTGTATAATAACAGAGGCTGCTTGCCTGCTCATGAATAGAGACCTCCTTATAACAACGGAAAGTCAAAGTGAGTTTTGTGTGTAAGGGTAAGAGAGGGTAAAGATGTTCTCCCTTCAAAATCATGACACTCAGGTAACTCAACGAGTAGACTGGAGGAGAGTAAAACCAAAAGTAAGTCACCCAAATTTATGATAAAAGGCAATTTAGGCAAAAAAAAAAAAAGTGTTAAGATCTGAGTAGCAGGAATAATCGATGTAGAGGAATGCTAGGAAAGACTTTGGCAGTAGAAAGTATCTGGTTACCAAATACCACACAGCAAAGCAAATTCATCTTCCTGTCTGCTGCTTGAGAAGAGACAATCGAGGTAAACTGGAGACAGCCCTTAGGTCACCTGACATTGCTGAAGCTTACCTACTGAAGCTGGCCATGACTTGAAAACTGAGGTACTAGTACTGCCCTTTCCTTTACACACATCAGCATTAAGCCTAAGTGGGGCCAGAAAGAAGGGAAAGGAGAAACAGAGCTGGTCTTCTGTGACGATCAGTGCCTGGGACCAAATGACAGATAGTCTCCAATATTCACATGCCTGCGATCTAAGTAAAGAAAAGCTGAGGCACAGAAAAGGAGGAAGAGAAAGAAGAAGAAGAAGAAGAAGAAGAAGAAGAAGAAGAAGAAGAAGAAGAAGAAGAAGAAGAAGGGAAGTAGAGAAACAAAGACATTTTCAAATCTTTATTCATATGTATACATCTTCATATGGATAAAAATTACCTATTGAAAGCTGAAAATAAAGTGAATTGTAGCACATTTAAGGAACTGTATAAGCATCATAACAATCTGATGTCACATATTTATTACCTGAAAAGCAACGTTTTGTATTCAGCAGCAGTGATTTCTCATGCTTCCCATCCTGTCCCCCAGAGCAAGGAAACTGCCAATCTATTTTCCTTCATTGTTCCTGTTCTGAATATTTCATGTAATGTAAGCATACAGTAGCATCCGTGGTGACCAGTTTCTTTCACTTAGAATGTCTTCAATTATTCTTTATATTGTCACATATATCATTTCTCCATTCTTTTCTATTGTTGCATAGTACTTACTTTTATGGCAATGTCAAGTTCTATTTATCCATTCATCAGCTGGTAAATATTTGAACCATTTCCTTTTCTGGGCTATTTTGGCAATAGTCTTCTGGACATTCTTTTCAATTGTTTGCATGAACTTTGTTTTGCATTTCTCATTATCAAATGAAGAAGAGGTGAAATGCTATTTAACCTTTTGAGGTATTTCTATTTCTGGACTATTTTCTAAGGTGGCTATTGTCTCTGCAGCTATAACTAGTCTTGTTAAGTTTCCCTGGTCTTTGCTGCTTTTTATTACCACATGTCTTTAATTCCAGTCATTCTAGTGAGGTTCAAATCTCATTGTGGTGTGATTTGTGTTTTTTGCAGGTTTGCATTTTGCCTTGTGATCAAACGATTATCTTTTCTGTGACTCTTGGAGCTTATTTCCCTGGGATTTATAAAATATGTATTTATTTTTACTTTATGCATATGAATGTTTTGTGTGTATATATTAAGTGTACTGTATGCATATCTTGTGCCAGCAGAAGACCAGAAGGGGGTGTTGTATCCTCTGGAACTGGAGTTACTGAGCTTTGTGCCATGCACTGCTGAGTCATCTCTCTCAGGGTAACCCTTCTCTTGCATTTTGAACCTCTTGAAGCTTTGTTGAAAATTCTCTATTCACCAGTTCAGGCTATAATATTGCTTAGTACATAGGACATAACACAGGGGCTTGAAACATTGAACACTATCTGGGCTATGGTGAGCTGGTTTAGGCTGACAGCAGGAATGTGGTTCAGACACAAACTTCTTCAGCTGCCTGGAGAGGAGCTCGCTGTTGGCCAATCTCCTTCATGTGTCACAGAAAAAGCCAGACATGTCCTTCCTAAATAGAGGCCAATTAACCTAACAGATTGCAACCTGCAAGGACTCTGTTCTACTGCTTTTGTTCCATACTAAACTCAAGAGACAAGGGACACCGTGATATAAACAGTAGGTTCACAGAAAAGGTGCAGATGCTATGAAGGGTGAGACTGAAGGTTAGTCACAGAATTATCCCACCACAGAGAAGAGGAAGGAGTAGCGACGGATGGCACCTGATGCTTCCTGATCTCATTAGCTTTTAGTTCATTGGTGTTATAACCAGATCCATTAAGTTCCTCCTAGGGCTGACTGTTTTCTCAGAAACAACAGTTCCAGTTTAAAAATAAAAGAGAGAGAAACAATATTTATATAGCAAATGAATATTCTATTGTGTGAAAACATCTTCAGTGTCATGAGGGGAAGTCAAGACAGACCTAGATCCAGTGGTGGCAGGTACTCCAAAATACTTTGAAAAGTGTTTTACCGTGGAAAAATACGTTGTGTAAGTTTTTATAGATGTCCTATTACATTTTAGGCAAAGCTAATAGAATGCCCTGTAGCACTTCATTCTAAACAAAATTGTTCTGTCCTCTGTTTCTGTAGAATCTGCCGTGTGGATGCCTACGTACTAAGGCTCAATCCCAAGAAAGGACATTCCACATTGACACAGATTCAAGGTCCATTAAGCTTCAGGTTTGCCTTGATATGGATCTCTCTGATGTATTGCTATGATGCCCTATTTTTGTTGACTCAGTTACTCAGTCAGCAAAACCAAACATTTTGGCCTGTGGCCCAGGCTTGAGCTGTCTATGGAGGATATGTTTTTGCCTTTACCACCATGACAGTAATGAGCAACTGGTATTAGTTTGATTTGCATAATTGTGTGCTTCCAACTTCCAGTCTGTGTCAGTAGGAGACAACTTATTGTGATGATATCCACAGCATATTATCTGTTTTGTGCGATCAGCATTTATTTATGTAAATTCTATCATTACAAGGGGTCATTTTCTAACATTGTACCATGAAATTACATTCTCGGCCAATAAACAGCAAGAAAACACCATAGCTAGAGAGCTGGGCATATTTTGTCATTCATAGCTGTTGGTCACAGAGGTGGAAGGTGTATTTGTGGTGGCTGCTGGCTTGCTTGCTTGTTTAGGTGAGATTCTGTTAAGGCTTGACAAGCAAGATGACAATCTGGTAGTCTGTCTATCAGATTTAGAGAGAATGCCATTAAGCAGACAGCTCTTCACTCTCTGACAAACACCTAGGCACCACAAAACCTTCCTCACTCATCTGAGATTTTCTTTAAAAATAACTATGTTCTAAAAATTATTTTACATTTCATAGATTATGGGTGATTTTTTCTTTTTAAATTAAATCATATTTAAATTAAAAACAATCTTATTTTACATACCAATCCTAGTTCCCTTTCCCTTCCATCTTCCCATCCCCCCACAATCCCCCCAAGCTAACCCCTAAGCAGAAATTCTGTAATTAATATATCAGGGATTAAAAAGGTACAATGTCTAGGTGGGATATTCTACTGGCTCAAGTACCTGAAAAAGCAGGAAGGAATCCAGATTAACTTGGTCTTTTATAGAACAAACCTCACAACACTGTGCACAAGAACACAGTCCAGGCTATGCTATCTGCCTCATCTTTACAGGCAGACAAGCCTGCTAGGCTCTGTGGAACTGGAGCTATAATTCATGCATGTCTTTGATAGTTATCTCTAGTTAAGCACAAAGGGATGTCAGCATTTAACCCCACTTCAAGACACGACAATGTAGAAAAAGAATCATAAAGAAAAAAAAAAAGAAAGAAAAAACCAGCAGCCAACCACTTAAGTGTAGTTGACACCTGTCAAAGGGAGCCCTTAGTAAGAGGAGGATAATTAGGATATTACTCTGTTGTGAGAGCGTCATTCTCAGCCTGTGATGTACTGACTACTCTTCAGTCTGCTTAAGGGGCAAGTAATATGTGAGAAAAATAAAAAACGAGTCAAAGAAACTAGGAAAAAAAGAACCCAGAAATCACATTTGACACCTAAGAAAACTTACATTTCAGATTTGTTTTGTAGCTGGCTGAGGCAATAGCTTTGTGGGTAAAGTGCTTTTCTGGTGAACACGAAGACCCAAGTTCAATGCCCAGCACCTACACTTTTTAAAACAGCCAGGAATGGTGGAGAATGTTTGTAATCCCAGCATTAGGGAAGTAAGATAAGTAGGGCCCTGGGTTCATAGCCCAGCCTACCTGATGAGTTCCAAGGCAGCACGCGCGCACGCGCACGCGTGTGTACACACACACACACACACACACACACACACACACACACACACACACACACTGAGTTTATTTGCAGGGGTTCTTTTTGGAAATCTCACTGATCATTCTCTGAAAAGTGTAATGTGGATTGTAACAGAAATAGTTCTCTGTGACTTCAGGTTCTTACATAGGATAACTGTTTGAAAGAGCATCTTGTTAGGTCTCCATTTCTGTTTGCTTTTATTCCTTTAAGTTTTCTATACAAGGCAAACATAGCATGGATGCTTTCTCCTCTGAGAACTTAAATTCATAACTCAGTTATATTTCTCATAATGGTCCATAATAGTCCATTCTTCCTACTTTTAGCTGCCTTTCTCAATAATATTATCATCAGTGTATGTTTTCTGAGTGAAATCTCTCTCTCTCTCTCTCTCTCTCTCTCTCTCTCTCTCTCTCTCTCTCTCTCTCTCTCTCTCTCTCCTCTGGCCCTCATCTCAGCTAACAAAGAGTTCAAATGAGTGACTGAGAATCTGGGAAACCCTGGCCATGGCAGAAATGCTGGGAGAACCAAAGTTCCAGCCACTGCTTTATCCATAGTGGGGAAGTCACACTACACAGACATGTCAAATGGAAAAGGCAGTGTTTCTGAGGAGCCCACTGTGTATTCAGAGGACAGGGAGGTTGAAAACCAACGTGAAATGTTATCCAAAAAACCAGAGATCCATAGCAGTAAACCTGGGAAGAAGACTGCTAATCCCCAGAGGTTCAAGACAAAAGAAGGCTGCAGCTTAAGGAACCTAGGCAGATCCGTGTGAGGCAGTGCAGGAAGATGGACAGAAGGAAATGACAGTGGCAGTCAGAAGGGAAGGTAATACATTTGGCCATGGGGACTGACAAAGGCATCTGGAAACAATAAAAGGCAGAATTTATTTTTTTCTTGGGAAGTTTTCTTTGAAAATAACGCTTTAGCAAAGAACAAAAACCACAATAACAATATCTTCAGCATTTCACTTTTCATGTTGTAGGAATGGATCTAAGAAACAAACACACTATCCTGGCTTTGTTAATTAAGTGGAATTATGGGTTCTCAGCAATCCTTTGTAGCCTTTCTGATGTCATGAGCTCTTACTTGACTTGGAAGAAGCCGGGGGCATAAGGAGACAGCTTACCCAATATTTTCCTTTATTCCCCAAGGCTACCTTTTACTCAGCTCACCCTCCTTTGGACATATGGAAATATCATACAAACAATGAACCAAAAAAATGAAGGGTGTCTTTTCTTGGTTAATGACAAAGGGAAAATCTCATGTTGATCGTTGATAATATAGAATATAGTCATAACAAAGATAACATAATCAGAGAAGAGGGGGTTATAAACTACCCAATTGTCTCAGCAGGTATCACCAAAATATTTGCAGGTTGCTTGGTAACCCAATTAAAAGTCTCTATTTAAATCCCGGATCATTAGTGACTGAAAATCACTATCATTTGATGGCTCATCTCAGTCCAGTTCTTAGGGGAGATTTTCCTACATCAAAAAACCACCAACATATTTGGCACTAATTGGCTCCCTTGGTGGCAATCTCAGCCTATAGGCCAGGAATTGAGTGGACCTGGGAGGATAAATGATTCCCCAGCCAGAGAGTTGGTGCTTGTCAGCACAGGTTGAAGGACATTGGTGGGTTAAGATGAGATTTTATACCGAGATTACCTGTCTTTGGATAAATTGAGATACTCTCTTTTTAAGAATGTTATATTGTTGGTGAATTCCTTTGAAAAAGTCATTATATTTTAGGACTTACTTTTGTAAATGTCTCTTCTTCCTCCCTCCTTACCTTTCTTACCCCTTCCCCCAACTTAAAATGGTCAAGAGAAATTGTCTTAAATTGTATCATCTTTTAAAATTAGAAGCCAGGACTAAAGGCACTAATGAGACAGTGTGAACGTGAGTTGTACTATCACTAAAATTAGTTTGAGTGACAGTCTAGCTACTGCATAGATGTGATCATCTCAGAAAGACCTCGAGATTTACAAGTAAATAAATATCTAGGAGTCTTAGCATTATTACTTTTCTATTGAAAATAGCTTTGATACTGATCTTTGGAAATAATGGATTCTCCATGTATTGTGGTGTTGAAGGTAAGAAACATCTTCAGAATCATCAGTAGGGAGACATGAGGGAGAATAATAGAGCATGAGCGAAGTGTAAGATACCACTAGAAACCTCATTGCAACTAGCTAGAAATGACAGTGGAAATAAGGATGCTTGACATTCAATCCCTTGACATTTACATGATACAATCATTGCAAAACAAACACACCATATTCACAGCACAGAAACATGATACTTTATAAACAGAGAGGACCATAATAGAGTGCTGTTACAACAATTAAAATTAAACATAATGGGATTGGTAAGGTATTGGCATAACAGAGTTGGAAAGCCTGGGCTCCAGTTACATGAGTGACATCTTTTCACCAGTTTCTGTATCTGTCACACTGGAAGTATATATAGGAAAGCCATCTTTTTACCTCTGTGATGATGAGATTCTTTCGGAGAGGCATATATATATATATATATATATATATATTATATATATATATATTTGCTATTGGTATAGTAGGCATATAAAGCCAAAAGCCAATTATATTTTATCTTACGTTTTTAATAAAATTTCTAAAATAACAAGACCCGCTGAGTTTATTGAACTACAGTACCTACCAGAATGAACCTCAGAAGCTCTGTGTGAGAAATATTTAATCATGGAAAGATAGGTTTCATTTCATTTGCCTACAGTGTCATACACATAGAGATCAGGTTTGTTGATTAGTATTCACTGAATTAATGGGTGAAACCTGAGTTATTTTGTAGCAATGAATCTTTGAATATAGATTTCAAGATAACAATAAAGATCAAGTCCTAAATTTCCAAATTGCATTGACTTCCAACCACATCAAATTTCAGAAGGATTGAGATCTTTTCCAAGCTGACTATTACTAATAACAGACCAGAATAGTTTCTTAATTTTGATCTCTGTTGTTAACTTTTACTAAATTTTGGAATAGTGTTTCAAAATGAACATTTTGGGTCATCTTTTATTCAATTATATTGTGGCTTAACTTTTCATGAGTGAATTTATTCTTTATACATACAATTTAATCTCATAGGCATTCAAATAGAAATTGTTCCTTTTCCACCACTGCCGTATACATTCTGATATCACACCGGTGAAGATGAACCATTTTCACAAATGTACCCAAAAGTGTCTTGAAGTCATGAGAGGGACGAGGTCACTGGCTATTTCAAACCAGCCGCTGATGCATGAATTGCTCACAAAACCCAGTAGTTTACCCTTTAAAGTTGGTTAAAAAAATACTACCTGCAAATGTGTCTAAGTGGAAAAAAAAGTTTGTGTTCAATTAACTTAAGGAATTGTATGGGCTTCTATTAAAGAATCAGAAAATTAATAACGTCTCTGAGCATTCTACAGTGGGAGAAAGGCATTGCTCAGTACTTGATCTGGAATGCCTTGCACTGGTGTGATCAGAAAATGCACTTTTGTTCTAATTTGTTTTCTTGTATTCTGAAGAATAAAGTGTATACTAAAATAGCTGATACCTTGGTAGGAGCAACCAGAGATATTATAGATATCTTTTGGGGCACCTTTTCCATCTCCTTAACTGGAATCCTTCCTTGTTACCTTCCTATTTTCATTCTTACTCTGACGGAGTTATGACACAGTTGACCTTAAGATAATCTGGTCCCCACAGAAACATGCAGGCCCCTTCAAGGGATGAGTTTTCTCTTTGTACTCACAGAGAAGCAAATCAGAGTGTGAAAGCAGAGGGATGGCTCGGGGTCATGACTGGCTTGAATATGGAGGGGAACACATAGAAAGCAAAGCTGGTGACTTTCAAGAACTGAGAGTGGCCATAGATGATAACTAGAAATGAAATATATAGACAAGTTCAAAACCACAGCAGCTGAATTTGGTCAAAAACTGAATGATCTTGAAAGATGATCTTTTATCAGTGTACCCAAATGAAAAGTCCCTTTCACTAACAACTCCATTTTGGCATTGTGAGATCTGAGCAGGGAATCGAACAGAAGAGAGCTACAGAACTATGCCCAAGAAAATTGATGCTTTTTTTCCTCTATAGTGTATGGTAATTGGTAGACAGCAACAGAGAGCTAAGAAGCTCAGATAACCAAAGCTCAGTGTGCTTATCATATTTTGTGCCCTGAGTGTTGTCAATAATAGAAACCCTGGCAACCTTCAGAACAAATTATATTTCTTCAGTTCTCAGACAAGTGGCAAATGTGTCTCAACTGACATGTCAGAGCTTTAGACTCCTGCTCCTATTTCTGAAGATATTGGTCTTCCTTCTTGATCATTTTTGTAGCCTCCTCTTCCTTTTCAGGTTTGACAAATCCATATTTCACTGTGGGAATGTAAAGTGAGGACAGGATAATTTAGCCTTCATGCATATGCTTGGCAGGTGCTATGATTTGAATCTGAAATGCCTTCCCCAGTGCTCATGTTTTTCACTGGTTCCCAAAAGGTGGTATTAGCTTGGAAATTTATATACACTTCTGAAGACAGGGAGTAACTGGTAGAAGTAGGTCATTGGGGAGGGCCTTTGACAATTACAACCTGGACCCTCGTTGAAGTGTGCTTTCTGATTTCTGTGAATAGCTCACCTCTGCAATGTGTATTTGCTGCTGGGATGGTCCTCTCAAGTGCAGTTGTCCAAGAAACTATGGATAGAAACTTCTGAAGGTTTGGGCCAAGACAAACCATTCCTTTCTTAAGCTCTGTTAGTTAGATTTTTATGGTCACAGCAGCATGATAGCTACTAGTACATTGTGGTAAATATATATATTATATATATTAGAATATATATAATATATATATCAAGTGTTTTATATATATAACACTTGATAATTCTTTCTACTTTTCTTGAGGTGGAATGTCTCTACATAGTCCTAAATGTCCTGGAACTCATGATATAGACCAGGCTGGCCTTGAACTCACAAAGATATGCCTGTTTCTGATTCATTAGTGCGGGATTTAAAGCATGTACCACTACTTTTAATAATCCACACAGTGTTTCATAACTATATGTTTAGATAATGCTTCAAAATTATTCTAATTACATGATTTGAAAAAAAGAAGTCATAGCCATTCTATTAAGAAGATCGTTTCTAATACTGTTTCTTTTAAACCACCACTTGAAACCCAGAGCTTGGAAAGAGTAAAGG
Source organism: Cricetulus griseus (assembly GCF_003668045.3). NCBI lineage: Eukaryota > Metazoa > Chordata > Mammalia > Rodentia > Cricetidae > Cricetulus > Cricetulus griseus. Next base: position 11,709,936 of record NW_023276806.1, on the reverse strand, counting down.
ATTTGCCTGATTCTCTAAATAACAAAATTTCAAAGAAGACATTGTCTTTGCCCTTGATATCCAAACACTCTCAAGTATCTCTGTTTTCCTCTGGTCTACACAGGTAGTATCTGTCTTAAAATTTTCTCATTACATTGAACTGTTTGTTATACTCATGAATGTCAGAAAGTAGTAGGTTGGGGTTGCATGAAATTGATCTTTGTATTTGAATTCCCCTGGTGTATCAGCATTTCCTCAGTTCAACATTTATTTATGGTTGCTATCAATACCAATGTTCTCTTTCAATTTCAATTCCAAACCACAGAACTTGAAAAATGTTCTTTAGATGCATTTCACAATCCACTAGGAAAATCATCTTTTCAAGAACAACAGAGAAAAATTATTCAGACACATATAGAAGGTTTATGTAGCATATTTTACAACATTTCATTATATATGTTCCTTAACCGGAATGCAATATAAAATTCTGTTATATAGTTAAATCTTAATGTAGTATAATGACAAATTAAATGTGAATTAAGCTCTATGCAGCCATTATGTGAGAGGAAAATTTCCATTTTCCCCACTTAACAAGAAGACTATTTTTTTTAACGGTTCCTTCCTCTCATTATGTGAAGAAATCATTGAGAATTTCTCAGTAAAAGGTCACGTTGAAGACTGGAAAACCAATATTTTTTTTCAGCATCAAAACAGACTGGTGTTTCCCTGGTAGAGTTTCTGGTGAACTAGTTGGCATGAATGTTGCTGTAACACTTCACTGAAAATAAGGGTGTTGAAGTGAAAGACTTGTGCTTCACTCAGCAACTTCTTACCTTAGATCTTGCCTGATGTCGTATCCTGCTCAGTTACTGAGAAGTTGGGAAAAACTCTCAGTAATAATTGAATTGTTTTCTTTCTTTAAATTACTTTCTCTTTCCTTCAAACACAGTTGAATCCATTAAATTTTAAATGTGAGTTAAGTGACTGCACTATTCCAAATGATGTACTGATACCCTTGTTGACTAACCTTGGAATGATAAGAAAAACATATAATATCTTTATTTGACTTAGCCTCTTACACAGTTTAAAACTTTCACATTCAATTTTGTTTATTCAGAAATGAGGAAATATAGAAACAAAGGATCAGCAAAAAATGAGATATATTGATTATCTATTTTACACCCATAATTACCATTAATCCCTAACATTTTCTTATATAAACACATTATGTCATTTATTTCATGGATGAGAGAATAGATTCTATGAAGGTCATTTGTTGGGTACCATTTGTCTAATATGAATAGATGGTGATCTCATAGCAGGTAGAGATACAGCAAGAGTCCACACCCACTTTTGCTCCTTAAAGCCATTACTCTCTTATACTCCTGTTGCCTTGTAGTAAGACCCAGGTTTTGTGTGTGAAGGTAGGGATTATTGGGCATTGCTAAATAGCCTTCTAGCCCACACATTGCAGTTTTTATTCTCTTTATACAAGTAGGAAATTTGCTTCCTGTTATTCTAAATCATTTATATCCTACTCACAATGAGGTTTAGTGTTTATTGAGAGCAATTTGATCTGTAACCCAGACAACTCTATTTTTTTAATGTTACTGGAAGCAAAATGTTGATATAAACAAAATGAAAGTAACTGAAGCTGTAAGATTAAAAGAAAAACTTAAATCCCTAGGTTTATGTTCAAAATAATGTACTGTAAACTTGGCAAAACATTTACCTGTTTATACTTTTGGTTACCTCAAGTTAGAATTATAAACACAAAGTGTGTTTTTTGCTCTTAGCGATTATTTTGTGTGTGTGTGTGTGTGTGTGTGTGTGTGTGTGTGTGTGTGTGTGTGTGTGTGTATGTGTGTGTCTAAAACTTCTATTTTCCTGCAAACATCAATTGGTAGACTCTGTTCTTCTTTAGATAACAATATTTATGGTTATGTTTCTTATTCTAATCAATACTGTAAAAAGACTTAGAACTGATGTGAACTTAGATGGGTGGTTTCAATGACTTCATGAAAAGTTGGAAATGTTAGTTTTTAAATCAAAGAGATCTTGCTATCTCATAGGCATGAAAAGTGAACCTTCTAAATTGCCTTAAAATAGTTGAAGTTGTGAGAAACACTATTTGTTGGAACTTGATGAGCTGAAGAAATAAATCCTACTCTATAGATTAACTTCCTAATGTCATGAGTCAATTTAGAAATTAGGCATAAGATAAATGCCTTTCCTCTCGTTGCACCAATGTATTTAGCTTAATCATGAGCATCACTGGAGACAGATTGAAAAATAAATTGTTCACTGTCTCCAAGACAAACCCCAAATAAGAAACTTGATATTCTGTACAAACTCTATCTCTGAAATATGCTTTGAAAAGGCATGGTATAATTATGTGTAGCATTATAGAGATTCTTGTGTTTATAAATATTTTCAGAAGGCTTTGAAATTGTTTGCAAATCTGAAGTTTATAAATGACTTATGAAATCCACAAATTTGCTAAATATGTTTCTGCATTTTTGCATTATGCACTGTGATTTTTCTTTCTATGTGGTGTAAGTCAAACGAAAATGGTTTACAATAGGGCTAGATGGGACTATATTTTCCAAACAAAAGAAGCATCTGTTTTTCTAATTTAGGTTTTGAATTTACTTTGGCTTCACAATTGGTTCCACTGCAAACAATGTGGTTCAAATGACAATGACATTGATTGCAGTTTTACTTTGCACTGAGAGTGCTCTGTATCCAACATTGTCAACTCTCCTCAACTAAGGACAACTAAGTCTTCCAGCACTCCGGAATCTCAGGTATTGTTTGAGACAACCATACAGACAAAAGGATGACTTTGTAGAAGGCTGCCAAATTTGCACAAAGCCACAGATTCCTCAAACTTTTAAATGATCAGGCTACAATAGCTTATCTCTTGATGTCAGACAAAGGTTTCCCATTGTCAGACAGGGTTCTTGTAAGCATGGTTTCTCCACTTTGCTCATTCTCTCCAAACATGGACATGATTCCATTTTCATAGACTTTGGGTCAGCTGAGCTTTGCCTCTTTATTAATTTTCTCCCTCTAGCTAATTTGCTGCAATCCCTACTTTGTATCTTTGCCAGTATGAAAGACTGTAAGTGTGTGGTGTTATGGGGAAGCCTTCACAGTATCCTCATGCCCCACAGGATTTTAATCTGAAGGAAGATTCCTTTAATTGCATTAATTCAGAGGCTTAGTTTAAACATCATATAAAAAGCCATGTTAAAACCTAGTCTTAGAGGGAGCAGGAAGTTTGAGTTGGGGAAAGAATAGAGGAGAGCAAGATAAGAGATACCATAATACAGGGAGCCATTATAGGTTTAAAGAGAAATCAGGCACTAGGGAAATGTCTGTAGATCTACAAAGATGACACCAAGTAACAATCTAAGTTACAGAGGAGAGTCTACTTAAATGCCCTCCCCTGATAATGAGATTGATGACTAATTTATATGCCATCCTAGAGCCTTCATCCAGCAGCTGTTGGAAGTAGAATCAGATACCAACAGCTGAACCCTGAACTGAACTGGAATCCAGTTGCAGAGAAGGAGGAGTGATGAGCAAAGGGGTCCAGATCAGGCTGGTGAAACCCACAGAAACAGCTGACCTGAACAAGGGGGAATTCTTGGTTCCCAGACGGACAGCTGGGAAATCAGCATGGGACTGATCCAGACCCAATGAACGTGGGTGTCAGTGAGGTAACCTCTAAAATCTATGAGGCCTTTTATAGTAGATCAGTACTTATCCCTAACACAGGAATAGACTTTGGGAGCCCATTCCACATAGAGGGTTAGTCCCTGAGCCTAGACACAAGGGAGTGGGCCTAGGCCCTATCCCAAAGGACATGGCAGACTCTGAAGACCCCCTATGGAAGGCCTCACCCTCTCTGGAGAGCAGAAAGGGTATGGGATAGGTAGGGTGTTAGTTGGGGGGGCAGGTGAGGAGGGGAGGCAGAAAGAACTGGGATTGACATGTAAAATAATCTTGTTTCTAATTTAAATAAACAATGGAGAGAAAAAAATCACTCTGTTTATTTGTACCATATATGAAAGACCAACTCCCTTCCAGAGGAGAGATTGGCCTTCACTTTATTGAATTTCATTCATTTGCCTCTTCAGGAGGCATTTATTGAATACCTGCCATGTAGGTGCCGACTTATAGGCACAAATTATCATATTTCCTTAGTAATGATAGTTACTGTTTCAATAATCCAAGGACTCTAAGGGAAGTCCATTGCTGATTGAGTGGACAAACACAATCTGTGAACTGTTTGCAGCATAACATGCAGTCTGTGTTTATGATATCACAACATCTTACGTAGTATGCCTCCTCGAGTTTCAAAATCTTAGTTATGATGACATTCTTGTTCCTTATTAGTTACGTGGGATCTTACTCATCTATGAACAAGAAATAGAAATTTCTGATGACCTCCCAAGGTTGGTTTTACTGCTATGATATATTAGTGATGTTTTGGTGATTAGTTGGGTATTAAAATGTTATTCTTTTCAGTAAGATAAGCTTAGTGTTTGAAATGGTTATGAATAAGATGATACAACAATGTGCTGACTAGAGCTAACTTCTTCATAGTATAACCAGAATTTAATGATACCTTCCTAAGTGATAATTTGTCATGAAAAGGAATTACCAATTAAAATGTCTAATTATGAGCTTAATACCTCACTTGGAGAGCCAAAAGCATCCTATCGTTTAATTTTATTCTGTACCATATTTAACATTAACCAAACATGTAAATTCTATTTGAATTTTCTTTGAAAATGATAAATAACTAACCCATTTCTGGATTCAGGCAGACTTGTCTAGAAAATTTGCTTGTATTGCTCATGAACTGCATAGTCAATGATAAATGATTTTATCCTAAATAAAACTCAGTTTTTCTCCTGTGAAATGGAGTGATAAAAATAGCTTCATTAATGAATACATGGCATATGTAGAAAACATCTCAATATGTAGAAGCCATCCTGAGAATGCTAGCTAGTTCTATTAAAATGGGTTTCAAATTGAGGCTAAATATACTGGAAGAGACAGGACAAGTCTTCACAGATCATGGATAAAACAGAAAGTTATAACAATGTGGAGCTTTATGTAAAGTTATATATTATACAAAGCTATTCATTATAACTTCATAATAAGAGAGAAACCAATACTGGTGACTCTGTCACTTGAAGCGTTTGTGTAGTCTATTGATGGGATTAGCCAAGCATTTATTATCATCACATGACAACTGCAGCACAAAGTAGCAAATGTGTCCATTTTATGAGCTTAGAAACTGAGGGTTACCAGAGAAGTCACTTTTATCATGGTTAATTATGGTAAATGATGCAGGAGCAGGACTTGACTCCAGCTGCATTCATTTCTCCATATCACACACTTTCCAATAGCCTGCCATTCTAATTAGCATTATTTAAATATAAGTAGCAATTAGCTCTGTCAAGAGAATCAAATCATTAGTTCTGACTTCATATTTATTAAATGTCTATTATGTGCCAAATATTATGAGAAAGCTTGAATAAATATTTTATAACATAGTCTTTTAGTTGATTTAGCTATTAGTTACACTTAGTAAACATCAACCTTGCCACTGTAAATTGCTAGGAAGACACTGGAGAAGATACATTCTTTAGTTAAAAAGTTCTATTTTTGCATAAGATACTTTAGATTTTTGAGTAGTACCAGGAACTCAGAAAAACTGAGAAAAACGTACAGAGATTTCCCCAAGCATCTCTTGGGCTTACAAAAGAATAGCCTCACATGGTTTCAAAACCCACTTGGGTGGCATAAAATCATAGCTAATGAACCACTGTTGAGACAGGGTTTCTCTGTGTAGCTTTGGAGCCTATCCTGGCACTCGCTCTGGAGACCAGGCTGGCCTTGAACTCACAGAGATCTACCTGCCTCTGCCTACTGAGTGCTGGGATTAAAGGCGTGCGCCACCAGCTCCCGGCATGGGGTTTATTCTTGATGCTGTGCTTTCTATGAATTTGGACAAATAACACCATGTTGCATGTTTCTGCTCTAACAGAACCACACAGAGTGCTTCACTTCTCTTCCATATGCCTTCGGTACAGGACTGTGACACCATTCCCACCACTGGCAAACATCAATATTTTTTATCATTTCCACAGGTTTGCCTTTTCCATAATGCCATATATTGAGAGATATGCAATGCATAGGATGGATATCCCAATTGGTTTCTGCCACTTAGAAATATATGAGATCCTCCTCTTTTGTCTCTTGCTATGGTAGCTCCTTCCCTTCAGCACTAACTAGCCCCTCATCCTGATGTTCCACTCTCCATTTGACCACATACTGAACTTAATCTTACTTACTTCTGAGTTCTGACGATTATAATAAACTTTCCATAGACATTTGTACGATAGGATTTTTGTTTGGTTTGGTTTAGTTTTGTTTTTTGTTGTTGTTGTCGTCATTGTTTGGTGTTTTTCTTTTGTTTTGCTTTGTTTTGTTTTCATGCAGAGTAACTGTCTAATTCATTGGTTAGGTACCAAGCATACACTGTATCATTTGGTAAGATTACCCTAAGTTTCCTATGGAACTTCTAAAACTTCCAAAGTGGCAGACCCACTTGTGTTCTTCACAGCATGGAAGAAGAGTCTAACTTTCTTCACATCCCCACCAGTGTTCAGCTTTGCCTGAGCACAGATCTTGGTAATCTTATCAGCATTTACTGGCAACAAATGATTTGCAGAATTGTTCTAAATGTGTATTTCTTACCCATAGGTTTTCCTTGGAGGGATGTCTATTAAGGTCTTTTGTCTGTTTTAACTTATTTGTCTTCTCGGTTTTTTGGAGTATTTATTTTTTGATCTAATTTGCGATAGTGTTCAGGTTTGTCTTCTCATTATTAGGTATTTATTTCTTGATATACTTTTGGGACAGAGTTCAGTGTTAAATGAGCCTTCTGAAAATATTTTCCCTCGGCCCATAGTTTACCACTTTGTTCCCTTGATTTTATCTTTTGCAAAGAAAACTTTCATTGTTCTAATGCAGCCCAACTGATCAATTTCTTCCTTGGATAAATGTTCTATCTTTACAAAATAGTTGCTTGTTATGATTAATCTTTCCGCCAAAAGCTGCAGGGCCCCACTGCCACATGTGCACTTTATGCCAGCCCTCTGCCTGAGTTAGGCCCAAATGAATACACAGAAACTTGTATTAAGTACAATGCTGCTTGGCCAATGACTAGGATTCTCATCTGTTAGCTCAGTCTAAATTATCATACATATATATATTTTATAAGACTTATCTTATTGGATGCCTTGTTGGCGTCTTTTCTTGCTGGTGGATCACATCGTGCCGCTGGAGGATGCGAAGGGGATAGAGACCCTTCCTGTTTCTCCTTCTTTAAATACGAGTCTCCTTGCTATGTCATTTCCTGCCTGGATCACCACTTCTCTACTACATTTCCCAGAATCCTCTTTGACTCATCTAACTTGCTGTCTCATTGGCCAAACAGTATTTTATTCAATAATCAATAAGATAAACATACACAGAAGTACTTCCCCCATCAGTTGCTTAACTGGGCAGTGGTGGTGCACCCCTTTAATTCTAGCATTTGGGAGGCAGAAGCAGGCATCTCTAAGTTAGAGGCCAAGCTGGTCTACAGAGAAAATTCCAGGACAGGCTCTAAAACTACACAAAAATCCTGTCTTAAAAAAAAAAAAATCAGTTAATATGTTTTAACCAATATTAGTCAGATTGAGCTACAATTTTGTAGAAGTCTAGATTTTCATCCTATGTAATTTTGTAGTTGCTTGAAGGTTTTGTGTTTGATATTTGGGTCTGTGACAAACTTTTGTAAAGATATAAAGTGCATGTCTATATCTCCCCACATCAAATAAGATACCAAAATTTTCAGGATCACTTATTGAAGCCCTACCATTTCTAAATTATCATGTCTTTTCTCTGTCATTAATGATGAATTAACTGTATTTATGAGATATCTTTCTGGGATCTCCAGTCAGTTTTACTATCTGTTAATGTATTCTCTTGCCAACAGTATGCTGTTCAAGTTACTGCACCTCTAGAGTCTTTCAACGTGTTAAACAATGACAGTCTTCCAATTTTGCTCTTTTCCTTCTACATTGCATAGTTATTGTTCAGATGATTCTTTATTTAAACCTTAAACTCTGTTTTTATGCTCAAAATAACTCTGGGGTTTTAATGGAGATTATAATCACCTACAGATCAACTTTAGAATTACTGCTTTTTTGGTAAAATGGATTCTTTTAGTCCTTATATATCTCTGTTAATTTAGCTATTTAAAGTGATTTCACCAAAGTTTTGTAGCTATTTCATGTAAATTTTTGCACTTGTTTTAGATATTTGCTTAAAAAATACCATGGTAAGGGCCATTCATTTAGATAGTCTGTGTTTTAGGTTTCATATTATAACTTTTATTTTTGATATGTGGGTTATGAGCTGACCTTTATGTAATAATATCCTGTTATACTCTTATCATAATTGCTTACTAATTCTAAGGTTTTGTTGGTGCCAGAGTTATTGTTGTGTGGGTAGTAATAGAGTTTGGACTGAGGGCTTTGCACATGCAAGACAATTGGTCTATTACCAAGCTGTCCTCAGATTTAAGTTGATTAGTTCAATTGTACTATAAATACAGTTCTGTTATCTATAAAGAAAGAACTTGAATGTTTTTCTTCAAACATCGTTCTTTCTGACTCTTGTCATATTGCATCATGGTGATCAACTTTCATGACCAAGTTAGAAAAATGTCTTTCAGCTATTCTCAGAAAGTTTATAGAGAGCTGATAAAGCTTGTATCTAAAATATCTGGTAGAAATAATGAATAATTCCACCTACTTCTGATAACTTCTGCTTAGGAAGGTTTTTGATTACCAATTCAACTTACGAATTACTTAATTTGTCTATTTTATCTGAATTTTGGCAGATGTTTCTTTCAAAAAAACTCATTGCTTTCTTCTACACTATCAAATATGTGAGCAGGGAATTGGACATGAAACTTATTATCTTTATAATATCCATTGAGTGTGAAGAGATGTTCTATTATTCATAATTGGTATTAGTAAATTGTGTCCTTTCTCTTAATTCCCCTGATTAAATACATTGATTTTATACATCTTTTCAAACTATATCGTTTTTTGTCCCTCTCTGAAGATTTTAGGTTCATTAATGTCTGTTCAGATATCTATTTTACATTTCTATTGATGACTTTGGGCTTAAGTTACTCTTTTTATGATGTAGCATGAACACTTCAATATTTGATTTCAGATCTTCATTATTTTGCAATATATAATCCATATGATACCTCTAATCCCTCTCTGCTACATCCCACAAATTCTGATAAGTTGTATTTACATTAGCATTTAGTAAAATATTTTTTAGCTCTTTCTGCTTGTTCTTCTGTGTCCCTTGTGTTACTCTAAATGTATTTAATTTCTGTATATTTGCAATCTTTCCAACTACCTCCCTGTTATTGGTTTCTCATTTAATTCTACCCTGTATTGGGATCAAAAATAGCAACATTTCTGTTTTGGTTTTCATTTGTTTTTAATTTGGTAAGATAGATTTTTATGGTTGAGAACATGGTACAGCTTGTAAATCCTCTTTGTGACCTTGAGAACAATAAGTTTTATGCTATTATTTGAAGTCTTCTATAGCTGTCAATTGTATCCAGTTGATTGATGGCCTTGTCAATTTCAACTTGTGTCCTTAGTGATTTTTTTCTCTGAAGGATCTGTCCATTTCTGATAGGGCTTTTTCTATCTTTACTTTAACCATATATCCATTTACTTCTTGCAGCTTTGTCAACTTTTCTCTCCTATATTTGGATTCTATGGGTGTCTTTTCTTTTTATTTCATTTTGCTTGAGGAAAGGACTTTCTCTCCATGTAAACAGTGTCTGATCTCTTCTAATTTGTTAGTATTTAAAATTTTGTATTTATCTTTTATTATTATATTCTATTTATTAACTGTTTGATTTGTATTTATTTTGTATTTCATTCTTGAGTTTCTGAGAGCATAGATGGGATTTATACATAATTCATCCTTTTTTCTTTACAAAATAAGTTTATACTATGATTTTTTGAATGTTCAATGGTTTTCATAGAGTTTGGATGCATTTACAAGTAATACAAATTAGTTTTACACTTATGAGTACATTCATAGTAGTATCAGTCCACTTCTAATGGCACTGTTTTATTTCACAGGTATAGTTTATCTCTTATTTAAAAAGTAAGATTTTTTTCCTCCTTGTTTGCTAAAACAAAAATCTGGATTTTATTTGACTGTCAGTAAATTCCACCTTATCCAGGCAGAATATTTTCTAAGATTGCAGTGGATCCCCTCTACTCTAAGAATATAGCTCCAAGGCCTGCATAAACTATTGTGCTTCTCTTTGTAAGTAAGCTTTATAACTTAGGCAAAGAAAGTTCAATAACTAATAATAAAATGGAATAAATAAAACAATATTTAGAATAAATTTACATGAATCTAATCTCTCCTTCAAATGCTCAGCTTCATGTAGAGCTTAGCAATCTCAGCATAGAAGTACTTTTCTTCTCTTACTAACCAAGAATGCTAAATATTCTCCTTAAGTTGTTTACAGCATTCTCTTCACAATATCTAAACTAAAGATTTATAACTTTTGATCTTTGGGGTTATTATTATCTAAAAATTAATTTGCCCATAAAGATTATAATAAAATGACAGTAATTCCAAAAACCAAGTTGACTTCCAAACACCTAATAGCAAGGATATCTGTATCTATATCTATATCTATATCTATATCTATATCTATATCTATATCTATATCTATCAGACAGACACACTGCAAACATCAATCATTTATCATTTATGTTCTACACAAAAAGGCTACCATATTACAAGCTTTGTGCATCAATTACTCCAGTGGCACACCATTTTATAAAGTATTTATTCTGTAATTTATTTTGTAAACTTGTAAATAATTTATTTCTACAAATTTCCTGTGAATACATTTGAACAATGGTTAGTAACAAGTAATTGGGACCATAGAAAGTGAAACTAAGATAATATGGGCCTACTATATGTACAACCTCAAATAAACACACACATGTAAAATAACAGCAGAGTACACATGCTGTTAATGGTATTTTGATCAAACTGTGTTATTAGATCAATTATGGAAAAAATAACAGTATCTATTTTTATCTGTGATTATTTCTTCTTTGATAATAATTTATTTGTATAGATTCAGGGTTTTTGTTGTTGTTTTGTTCATTTATTTGTTGTTTGTTTTGAGACAGTGTTTCACTGTAGAGAGGCTTGGCCATGAATGACTATATAATCCAGGCTACACTCCAACTAAAGGGCTATCTACCTGCCTCTGCTCTCCAAGTGCTGGGTAGATTTGCATGTTTTAAATAATGTTACCCTCTTATTTTTTCAAACATTTCCTGTGAGGCAGTCCTACTAATATCAAATCCTGCCCCCAACCTGTCTTTATTGTTCTTCCACAGCTGTTGAATCTTTGCCCAGGAAACAGTATTTCTAAGCTGGTATGTTTTTCCTGTTTGAATTTCAGATGTTTTGATCCAGTCTTTTCTTTCTTATACATCATATAATGGAAATTTTTGAACAATTCTACCCTTTGTTCCTTTCTATATAAGGTATCTTTCTTCTTTATCTCTATTTAAGGTTTTTTTACTCTGTGATCATGTATAGTTTGGAAACGGTACTGATGTAGAGTTTTTGGGCGTAATAGGGATTCTTTCCTTTTATACCTAACATTTGTTTACACTCTAAGTGCATGGCTACATGTAGGTGGTTTTTTTTAGTTGTTGTTGTCTTTAGTTGTTTCATGCATTTATCCCACTCGATGTCAATATCAGAAGAGAAAGGCAAAAATACCAGACTGTTGTAGAGCAATTTTCTAAGTGTAAGTACAAATGATTTTTATCCCATTATTTCTATTTTCTAGATATGAAACCAAGGATTATTGAGGGTTGTAACCGGCTGTATGATAGCAATATTAGAAGCATCTGGGATCCAAGATCAAATCAATTTGGTATGGTCATTACTCACAACCAACTGCTTGCTCCTCCTTTTCTGTGAATGTAACAAATACCTGAGCTGATTAACTTGCAGGGCAAAGAGGTTTGTTTGGGCTTAATGATTTGGAGGTTTCTCTCCAGGATTCATTTGTCCCATTTCTTTGGGCCTAACTAGCAAGCAGGAAACATACAGTGTGAGGAGAGGATGGTCAGGCTCTGCCATCCACTTCATAACTAGGATGAGAAGAATACCACAAAAGGAGTGAGAGTCGAATTTCCAAGGGCATGCCCACAGTGATCAGAAGTCTACCAATAGCCCGCCCCCCATGAAGTTACTACTGTGTCCTAACAATGCTTAGATGGGGATTTATCCTGAAACACATAACCTTTGGGGACATTTACTGTGGAAACTACAACACACTGAAAATCTATGTTTAAGTTTAAATCCTCCTCATGTCTAGCATTAGATATCTCTCTTTGTTTGAAAAAAAAAAAAGACTATAGTAGATCTATACTGTTTATCTACAAGGAAAACTACCCAGAAACACTTCTGATGATCTGAAAGCACAGACTAAAAGTTGAAGAGGGTTCTATGGCAATGAAGTTAATTGGCATATGTGAATTTGGATGGCAAATCAAAAAAAACAACATTTTTTTCAGTTTTGCTGAATGCATAGAGGGCTAATAGGCTTCAGGGACTTTCTTAAGTAAATTTTTTTATTTAAATTAGAAAACGCTCATTTTATATACCAATCCTTCTTCCCTCTCCCTCTTCTCCACTCTTGTCTCCCCCACTGACATCCTATCCCGTCCCCTTTCTGCTCCCCAGGGAGGGTGAGGCCTTCATGGGGGATCTTCAAAGTCTGTCATATCATTTGGAGCAGGGCCTAGGTCCTTCCCCATGTGTCTATGCTCAGAGAGTATCCCTCTATGTGGAGTGGGCTCCCTAAGTCCATTACTGTACTTGGGATAAATACTGATCCACTACAACAGGGCCCCATAGATTTTCCAGACATCCTAACTGATACCCTCATTCAGTGAGTCTGGAACAGAACTATTCTGGTTTCCCAGTAATCAGTCTGAGGTGAAAGAGCTCCCCCTTGTTCAGGTCAGCTGTTTCTGTGGGTCTCTGCAGCCTGGTCTTGACCCCTTTGCTCATCACTCCTCCCTCTCTGCAACTGGATTCAGAGTTCAACTCAGAGTTTAGCTGTGAGAGTCTGCTTCTCCTACCATCAGGTACTGGATGAAGGCTCTAGAATGGCTGTAGGTAGTCATAAATCTCATTATTTGAGAAGGGCATTTAAGGTAGCTCGACTATTGCTTAGATTGTTAGTTGGGGTCAACCTTCTAGATCTCTGGACATTTCCCTAGTGCTATTATGGTGTGTCTTTTCTTACTCTCCTCTGTTCTTCCTCAGACTCGATCTTCTTGCTCTCTCATGTCCTCTGCTCCCTGCCTCTTCTCCATTTCCCCTCCCCCAATGCTCCCAATTAGCTCAGGAGATCTTGTCCCTTCCCACTTCTCCAAGGGACCATGTATGTCTCTCTTAGGGTCCTCCTTGTTTCCTAGCTTCTCTGGATTTGTGGATTATAGACTGGCAATCCTTTGCTCTATGTCAAAATCCATATATGAATGAGTACATACCATGTTTGTCTGTTTGTGACTGGGTTACCTCACTCAGGATGTTTTCTTCTAGGTCCATTGATTTGCCTGTGAATTTCAAGATTCCATTTTTTTTTCTGCTAAGTAGTACTCCATTGTGTAAATGTACCACAATTTCTCCATCCATTCTTCAGTTGAGAGGCATCTAGGTTGCTTCCAGGTTATGGCTATTGCAAATAATGCTACTATGAACATGGTTGAACAGATGTCCTTGTGAATGTGCTTCGTTTTGGTATATACCTAAGAGTGGAATTGCTAGATCTTGTGGCAGACTGATTGATTCCCATTTTTCTGAGGAACTGCCACACTGATTTCCAAAGTAGCTGTACAAGTTTGCACTCCTACCACCAGTGGAGGAGTGTTCCCCTTTCTCCACATCCTCCCCAGCATAAACTGTCATTGGTGTTTTTGATTTTGGCCATTCTGACAGGAGTAAGGTGGTATTTCACAGTTGTTTTAATTTGCATTTCCCTGATGGCTAAGGATGGTGAACACTTTCTTATGTGTCTTTCAGCCATTTTAGACTCCTCTATTGAGAATTGTCTATTTAGCTCTGCACCCCACTTTTTGATTGGATTATTTGATGTTTTGGTGACTAGCTTCTTGAGTTCTTTGTATATTGTGGGGGACCAACTAAATCTGTTATGAAATATTTTGAGATCCAGCCTTGGGTTTCACTAAACAGGAGCAACAGAAAACTCTGGCCTACTTTTGTATTGCTAATTCCAGCAAGTCTACTATTGTTTACCATAGCCTCAGTATAGGATGCCTCTGAGTTTGCATCTCTATGGGCCTAAGCATCTGAATAGGCCTGCACCTGGGCAGAGGTGTGTGAGGTGTGTGAGGTGTGTGAGGTGTGTGAGTAACCAGTGAGGGCAGGAGTGAGGGGCAAGGGACCAGAGAGGGGAGGAGAAGGACAGAAATGGTTTCCTCGTGGTCATAGAAGGACAGTTAAGAAACAGCCGAAAAGATGGCAAATAAAGAAAAGACTCTAGTTTTACAACATGGAACTGAGAGCTCTCTAAAGATGACAAGATGCCTGTGTTTGGTCTTTATCGCCGCTGGGTTGCTAGGAGTTTCCAGGTCCACACACCCCGACTCAGGAGAACCTCATGGCTTAAGGCTGAGACATGCTGGGTCACAACAGTATGTTTTGGAAATCAGCTCTCTGTCAGATGTGGAGTTGATGAATATCTTTTCCCATTCTGTAGGGTGCTGTTTTGTCTTATTGACTGTGTTCTTTGCCTTACAGAAGCTTCTCATTTTCAGGAGGTCCCATTTATTACTTGTTGATCTCAATGTCTGTGCTACTAGTGTTATTTTCAGGCAGTGGTCTCCTGAACCAATTCATTCAAGGGTACTTCCCATTTTCTTTTCTAAGTGGTTCAGTGTGGCTGGATTTATGTTGAGGTCTTTGATCCATTTGTACTCAAGTTTTGTGCATGGGGATACATATGGATCTGTCTGCAATCTTCTACAAGCTAGCAACCAGTTATGCCAGTACCATTTGTTGAAGATGCTTTCTTTTTTCCATTGTATAAGTTTAATTTCTTTGTCAAAAATCAGGTGTTTGTAGTATGCCTCTCAATATCAGGGTTTTCAATTTGATTCCATTGGTCTACCTGTCTATTTTTGTGCAAATGCCAAGCTGTTTTCAGGACTATAGTGTTATAATAGAGCTTGAAGTCAGTGATTGTGATGCCTGAGGAAGTTCCTTTATTGTGAAGGGACCTGCTCCCCTTTCGGCAGCCATAACAGCCGAACACGTGCTTGCCATAAACCTGCCTTGGCCACTTAGAGGTCAGATGCCTGTCTCGTGACAAGGAACCAATTACCAATTGGAAGTTAGCTGGTGGCGCTATGCTTTATGACCCTGGGTGTGCTCTACGGACAAGCACAGCAATGACGTAGAGAGCATAGCAACCACCCTGGGAGGCCTATGGGCCATAACAACCAGTTGATCAATCAACATAGGGCAAGCCCTCCAAGCCTGGAGGCACACCAATCGTGAGCCTGTGCGTACCCCTAGACACTCCCCTTACGCTGTCCTATAAAGATCTGTGCGCAGCGGCTTCAAACTGTCTTTTCTAGCCATCCGCCATGGCAGGTGGGTGAAAGACCCAAGCTAACATGGGGTTAGCTCGTTAAATTACAATAAAGCCTCATGCAGTTTGCAGCAAGCTCTCGAATCCGCCTCGTGATTGGGGTGACCACGAAAGTGGCCTGGGACCCCGGATACTTGAGTTTTCGGGGGTCTAACAATTGTACGTGGTTGTTTTGGCTATCTTGGGTGTTTTGTTTTTGCATATAAATTTGAGTATTATTCTTTCAAGGTCTGTGATGAATCGTGTTGGGATTTTGATGGGGATTGCATTAAATCTGTAGATTGCTTTTGGCAAGTTTGCCATTTTTACTATGTTGCTTCTATCTATCAAAACCATGGAAGATCTCTCCATTTTCTGATGTCTTCTTTAATTTCTTTCTTTAAAGACTCAAAGTTCTTGTGATACAGGTCTTTCACTTGTTTGGTTAGCATTGCCACAAGATATTTTATGTTGTTTGTGGCAATTGTAAATGTGATGTTTCTCTGATTTCTTTCTCAGCCCATTATCCTCTGTATATACTAGGCCTACTGATTTGTTTTTTAGTTAGTCTTGTATCCTGCTGCTTTTCTGTAGGTGTTTATCAGCTGTAAGAGTTTTTTGGGTCACTTATGTAAACTACCATATCATCTGCAAATAGTGACTTCTTCCTTTCCAATTTGTATCCCCTTGTTCTCCTTTTGTTGTCTTACTGTTCTAGCTAGAACTTCAGTACAATATTGAAGAGGTATGGAGAGAGTGGACAGCCTTGTCTTGTTTCTGATTTTAGAGGAATAATGTTGAGTTTCTCTCCATTTAGTTTGATGTTGGCTGTTGGCTTGTTGTATTTTGCTTTTTTTATGGTTAGGTATGTTTGTGTAATCCCTGATTTCTCCAAGTCTTTTATTATGAAGGGGTGTTGGATTTTGTCAAAGGCTTTTTCTGCATCTAGTGAGATGATCATGTGATTTTTCTTTCTCAGTTGGTTTATATGGTGGATTACATTGATGGAATTTTATATGTTGAACCATCCCTGCATCATTAGGATGAAGCCTATTCATCATGTTGGATGATTTTTCTGACGTGTTTTTGAATATTATTTGCCAGTATTTTATTGAGTATTTTTCAATGTTCATGAGGGATATTGGTCTGTAGTTGTCTTTCTTAATTGTGTCTTTGTGTTTCTTGGGTACCAAAGTTATTGAAGCCTCATAAAAAGAGTTTGGCAATGGCCCTTCTGCTTCTATTGTGTGAAATACTTTGGGGAGAATTGGTATTAGCTGTTCTTTGAATTTATGGTAGAATTCTGCACTGAAGTTATCTGGCCCTGGGCTTTTTTTGGTTGGGAGACTTTTGGTGACTACTTCTATTTTATTAGGGGTTATAGGTCTATTTAAATTGCATATCTGTCCTTGATTTAATTTTGGTAAGTGGTATCTATCCATAAAATTGTCAATTTCCATTAGATTTCCTAATTTTGAAGAGTACATGTTTTCAGAGTATGACCTGATGATTCTCTGGATTTCCCCAGTGTCTGTTATTATGTCCCTCTTTTCTTTTCAGATTTTGTTAATTTGAATGTTCACTCTCTGCCTTTTGGTTACTTTGAATAAAGGTTTGTCTATATTGTTGATTTTCCTGAAGAACCAACTCTTTTTTACATTGACTTTTGTATTGTTTTCCTAGTTTCTACTTTATTGATTTCAGGCCTCAATTTGATTATTTCCTGGGGTCTACTTCTCTGGGGTAAGTTTACTTCTTTTGGTTCTAGAGCTTTCAGTTGTGTTGTTAATCCTCTAGTGTGACTATTCTCCAGTTTCTCCATGTTGGAACTTAGTGCTATGAATTTTCCTCTTAGCACTGCTCTGAAAGTGTCCCATAAGTTTGGGTGTGTTGTGCCTTTATTCTCTTTGAATTCTTTTTTTGTTTGTTTGTTTATATTTTTTTATTTTCGAAGCACTCTTATTTACATATCCATCCCCCCATTCCCTTGCCCACCCATCCTCCCATGCTCCCCACCAACCCCCCCCACCCACCATCTCACCCCTCCACAGTGATAGTGAGGCCATCCATGGAGTAGCATAAAAATCACATCATTTGGGGGAGGCCTAGGCCCTCCTTGCTGTATCTGAGCTACATTTGTATCCCTCCATAGGGAACGGGCACCAAAGTCCATTTGTGCTCTAGGGATAAACACTGGTTCCACTGTTAGAGGTCCCATGGACTGTCTTAGCCTCCTAGCTGGCACCCACATTCCAAGGGCTTGGGTTGGTCCAATGTTGGTTCCCCAGCATTACGACTAGAGTCTCCATGTTCTCACTCAGTCAGGTCAATTGTTTTTTCATGTTTCTCCAGCATCCTCAACTGGAAGCAACCTAGATGCCTCTCATTGAATTCTAGGAAGTCTTTATAATTTCTTTTTTAATTTCTTTCTTGACCCAGGAATGGTGCAATTGCCATTGTTCAAATTTCCATGAGTTTGTAGTGTTTCTGCAATTTGTGTTGTTGTCAAATTCTAACTTTAGGGCTAGAGAGATGGATCAGCCATTAAAAGCTAGGCTCACAACCAAAAAAATTCTAACTTTAAAGCATGGTGAGCTGATAAGATACAGGGGTTTATTCCAATTTTTTGTACCTGTTGAGGTTTGCTATGTTGCTAAGTATCTGGTCAATTTTAGAGAAGGTTCCATGTGGCACTGAAAAAAGGGTATATTCTTTATAGTGTTTAGATGGAATGTTCATATAGATGTCTGTTAAACCCAATGGAGTCATAAATTCTATTAGTTCCTTTGTTTCTTTGTTAAGTTTCTATCTGGTGATGCTGTCTAGGGGAGAGGGTGGGGTGTTGAAGTCTCCCACTATAAGTGTGTAAGGTTTTATATGTGATTTGAGCTTTAGTAACGTTTCATTTAGGAATGTGGGTGCTTTTGTGTTTGGGGCATAGATGTTCAGAATTGAGACTACATCTTGATGGATTTCTCCTGTGATGAATATGAAATGACCTCCTTCATCTCTTATGATTGATTTTAGTTTAAAGTCTAACTTGTTAGATATTGAGATTGCTACCCCAACTTGTTTCTTGGGTCCATTTGATTGGAAAATCTTTTCCCAACCCTTAACTCTGAGGTGCCCTCTGTCTTTGAAGTTGAGGTGTGTTTCTTGTAAGTAGCAGATGGATGGATTCTGTCTTTGTATTCATTCTGCTAGCATGTGTCTTTTTATAGGCAAGTTAAGACCATTAGTATTGAGGGAAATTAATGACCATCGATTATTTATTCTTGTTTGTTTTGGATATGCTGCTGGTAGTAGAAGAGTGTGTGGATTTCCACTGCTTTTTCCTTTTGGCTTTTGGTAAAGAGGGATTATCTATTGCCTATGATTTTCTTATTGTAGTTAACTTCCTTGGTTTTCCTTACAGAAATTTTTGTCAGGCTGGATTAGTGGACATGTATGATTTAAATTTTTTTTTCATGGAATATCTTGTTTCTCCATCTATAGTGATTGAAAGCTTTGCTGGTTACAGTAGTCTGGGCTGGCATCTGTAGTCTCTTAGTGTTTGTAGAATACCTGTCCAGGACCTTCTGGCTTTCAGAGTTTCCATGGAGAAGTCAAGTGTAATTATGATAGGTTTGCCTTTATATGTTACTTGGCCTTTTTCCTTTGCGGTTCTTAATATTCTTTCTTTATTCTGTATATTTGGGGGTTTGATTACTATGTGGCAAGAGGACATTTTTGTGGTCCATTCTATTTGGTGTTCTGTAAGCTTCTTGTACTTTCATTGGCATGTCTTTCTTTAGGTTGGGAAAATTTTCTTCTATGATTTTGTTGAATATGTTTTCTGTGCCTTTGAGGCAGGTTTCTTTACCTTCTTCTATACCTATTATTTTAGGTTTGGTCTTTTCATGGTGTCCCATATTTCCTGGGTATTTTGTGTTAGGGATTTGTTAGAATTAAGATTTTCTTTCTTGGATCTATTTCTCCTACTGTATCTTCAAAGCCTGAGATTTTCTCTTCCATCTTTGGTATTCTGTTGGTTATACCTGTATCTGTAGTTCCTGATCATTTCCTTAGTTTTTCTATTTCCAGCATTCCCTCAGACTGTGGTTTTTTTATTGTCTCTATTTCAGTTTTCATGTCTTGAACTGCTTGAATTGTTTTCTTCATCTGTTTGATTGTTTTTTTTTTCTTGGCTTTCTTTGCTTTCTATAAGAGGTTTGTTGATGTCTTGTAATTTTTGGTTTGTTTTTTTCTTCCATTTCTTTAAGGTATTTTCTCATATCCTCTTTGGGTACCTCTATCATTTTCATGAAGTTGTTTTTTAATATCATTCACTTCTGCTTCCTCTGTGTTGGGATGATCAGGTCTTGCTGGTGTAGAGTCCTTACACCCTGGTGATGCCATATTGATTTTTCTGTGTTGAATGTGTTTTCCATTGTGTTCTTCCCATCCCTTTTTTCAGTGGGTTCAGGAGGAGTCTTTTTGTTTTGTTTGTTTGTTTTATCAAGACAGGGTTTCTCTGTGTTGCTATGAAGCCTATCCTGGCAGTCGTTCTGGAGACCAGGCTGGCTTGAACTCACAGAGATCTGCCTGCCTCTGCCTTCCAAGTATTATGATTAAAGGCATGTGCCACCAACACCCAGCTCAGGAGGAGTCTCTTACTCTCTTTTTGGATACAGGTCCATGTTACGATAAATATTTCCACCAAAAGCTGCTTATTGATTGTTGAATAAAGTTCTGTTTGGACAATGAAGCAGCAAGTTAGACAGGACTAGGAGTCAAAGAGGATTCTGGGAAATGTAGTAGAGAAGTGGTGATCTAGGCCAGATATGACATAGCAATGAGACTCATATTTAAGCTAGGAGAAACAGGAAATGTCCCTTTTCTCCTCTGCTCTTCCTCCAGTGACACAATGTGATCCACTGACAAGAGAGGGTGCCAGAGGAAGGCATCCTCTATAAGATAAGTCATAAAATATATAGATTTATGATGATTAAGACTGAGCTAACAGATGAGAATCCTAGTCTCATCTGTGCATTAATTGGGGCCCTAACTCAGGTGGGTGGCTGGCATAAAGCACACATGTAGTGGTGAGGCTTGGCAGCTTTTGGTGGAAAGATTTATTGTAACAGGTCCAAGGTTCCCTTTCAGTGGGTGCAAGCCAGTCCAATACTTTGATGGCTCTCCTCTTCCCAAGGATGGAGGTAGGATTAGTACTGTGGCCTTGGCAGTCTCTGAGTGGACTGGACTGCCAGGATGGGATCCCTAGTGCACAGTCCCTAGGTCTCAGGCAGTTCCGAGCAGGACACTAGAAGGTGGGCCAGAAACAGGCCCATGTTTACTTTGTTCCGTGGGTGGAGAAAGAGACTAGGATGCTAGCAGTCTCTGGGTATGCTGGACCACTGAGATGGAATCCCCATTGCACAGTCCAGGGAATTTTTTTAAATCAATGAAAATTTATAGAAACATTAGTTTGCTATGCATATATGCTGAACTGTATTATTCTAACATGTAGTTGCAACATATTGGTAATTTAGGAGAGATTAGAGGAAAACAAATGCATTTTGCACTCAGGTATGTATGACACCTTAATAGTGGATTAATAGGTTAAAAAAAGAATGTAACATGGCCTTTGGAAACAATTGCCTGCAGACAAAGATGGTCACTAAACAGTTAACAATGTAGGGCAAAATAGAGATGTGCCAGGCATAAGTTCAAGGAATCCACTGGATGCCAGTGGATTATGAGTGAGTTAGGGCAAAGACACGCCACAGAGGAGTATAGGATCAGAATCTTAAAGAATGCTCACAGTGAGCTGTAAATAGTTGCAGGTAGCTGCTATTCCTTCTGCATTCAGAAGTGTGGCGGGAATTTATTTAGAGGAGGAAGAGGGCAGATGACAGACTATGCAAGTAGTGACTGCATTTAAGAAGCTGATAGTTAGGCCTGGGGATAACAATTGAATTAAGTACATTTAACTTGTATTATTCAGCCAGAAGGATATTTTAGTGAGAAAGAATCAGTTTTGGTAAACAAAGTTGTGCAGCTGCCCTAGTCAACTAGAAGAATGTAAAACAGCTCTATTTGATGGAGTTAGAAATATTTCCTGGCTGCAGAGAAAAAGAACAGTATTCTCAGGCTTATGAGGCAGGTGAGACACAGAGATATCATTTTTATTGTCATAATAAACCATTGAGAGTGAAAAGCAGACACTGTGATAAGCTTTCTTATAAGAAATGTGTGTTTTGATGTCTATAGAAATCACAAGCACAGTTTGTGAAATGGTATGTAAACATTTTGATAATAAAAGAAAACTTTGGAAATCTTTATGTAGATTGAATTTAAATTTATATGAAGATTGCACTAGCCTTCTTGTCTTGGAGGAAATAATAATAAAATAATTTCCATTACTACCATTAACAACTGCAATGGAAAATAAGAACAGATACGCAAGAAACCATGTTTTATTCAAAGATTAAGTTGAAGAAATTGAAGGATGAAATCAGAAAACAAAAAGAAAGGAAGCAGAGTTTCATGTAAAAACAGACACTAGTTATTTTGGAGAAAATGTGAATGGGCACCGTGGTTTTGTTGATAGCAGAGGTTCCATGGCTGGAAAAATTTATCGCCAACACCAACAAACACATATACCTAAGGAGAGAGTAAAATGGCTCCAAGAATATTGATGAAGGAAGTCTAGTATCTGAGTGTGCAGTGCACCCTGTAATCCCAGCATGTCAGCAGACCAAGCAGGAAGTTCTTGAACTCTAGGGCAGGCAAGGCTGCTTAGCTGAATTTTGTCTCAGAAGCAAGAAAAATCAGTCATAGCCTAGAAGGACTCTACACCCCTATTCTCACAGAAAAGTCTCAGTGTATGTCTGTATTATAGGTTAAAATTATTGCTATGCCCCATACTTCCATAGGTACTGACTTCAGAATGTCAGATTTTATGGTTACCTGACTTTAAGCTCTCTGTGGGTTGACCTCTTGGCTGTACAGTTTAATTCTCATAGTTTCCTTACCCATGTCTTTTACTCTGGCCAGATGCATTTCTTTTTGGTTCCTCAAATATAGCACACTCTCTCTCTTGTCCTGTGAGTCTGAAGATTACATCTCTTCATACGTATTCCTCATATCACTGTTTTCCAAAACAGTTCTTTGTGTTATGGAAGCCACCTCTCATTGTCCCTACTCGTGCTCTGTCTCTGTGCTCAGGGTGTGGCCAGGCCATCCTGGCACCTCCACATTGGCTTTGTTGATCTTATTTTTGTTATAGCACCACACCTTTCTAAAGTCAGAAGGAGTTTCATTTTGCATTTTTTTTTACCCTAGGAATAAACCAACATCTACCTTCGGCAATATAATCTTAGATACTCAATAAATGCTTCTGAATGAAGGAATCAATCAGTATAGATGTTTCATTCAAGAAGACTCGATGTAAGGGGAGTATCAGCTTTAATAAAGCCCCTACTAAAAGACATATAAGGGTTTATAGTTGGTGGGTTTGTTAGATCTTTACACAATCATTAACTCAACTACAAATTGTTATCCCAGAATATTGGTGAAAGAATCAAGGAGCAGATATTATATAATTAATAACTCCTGGACCATAGTTTATCATTTCCTAATCTTGCTTCTACCGTAACTATGTTATTTACTGTTGCCTTTGCTGAAGATGATGAAAATGGTATAAAGCCTACTACTGACCTAATATTTTTCTATTTATTACATGCTGTCATAAAACAAAACAAAAACAAAACTTTGACTGTTAGGTCACTGATGTTTTCTTGTAACGGGCTTACTTCCATTCTGTCTACATAACTTAGTTGAACTGAGATAAGCTTTAACTTAGGGCTCTTGATTGTATTTCTTAAGACCAAGGACACCTTTTATATTGTGTATAACATGTATGAACACACAATAACATCATGTTGTAAGTAAAGCAAATGCTGCCACAAACATTGTTAGAAACTTAAAGATTTTTATATGTCAGCAATTTTTTTCTGCAGGAATTATACAATTCATTTTAGATTGTAGCATTGGTGATTTTCTTTGGAGCTCTGTAATCTTGGCTGCATTAATTGGATATGGTCTCCTTTAACCACCTTTGGATTATATGACATTAACAAGCCAAAAGCTCATGATATGAAATTTTAATATCAAAAATGATATTAATAGGTGGAGTCTTTGGGAGGTAATTAGATTATGAGTATGGATCCTTCGTAAATTGGATTAGTGATAACACAAAAGAGACCCAAGGAAGCTTTGAAATTTATTCCACTGTGTGAGGGCAAGGAAGGAAGTCTGCGAATCTAAAAGCAGGTCCTCAGGAATTACTGAATCATAACTTTGGTCTTGAACTTTTGGGTCTCCAAAAGTGTGAGAATAAATTTTTGTAATTTAAAAATTGTACAGTTTCTGGAATCTTGTTATATAGCAAACCTAAAAATACCATATACACTGAAACAAAATCAAAGCAGTAACCACTTAGTTTGATCATATATTTAAATGTTTGTTTAGTTTTGATCATATGGAAAAATTTCAGTTACATTCTCCCTTAATAATCATTTAAAATTCCACTTACTCTCAATATTATTTTTTAATAATGTGTTATATTCCCCAGATCTTCTCATATTGCAAAAATATTTGCATTTTATCATCTCAAAATATGATATTAATATATGAGTGCTATTCTGAGGTATTTTACTCCATTTTTTAAATTTTTAAAAGCTTAATAAATACATTGATGATAAATGAACCTATGTAAATATAGGGTGAATTAATGAACTTCTAGACATGTCTATTTTTATTTAAAATTTCTATATTATTAAAGACTGCCTGAAAGTCACCGAATATACCATTTTATGGGCAGATCCCAATTATTAAAACTCATCCTCTATTACTATGGTTTCAGTTCATTTTTCAAGATTTGTGTTCATAACCAGAAAATTATAAGACCTTTATGCATAAATCATTGCTCATATTTCCAATTATTTCTAAGGCATTATTTGTTATAAATACAAGTATTAGGGCAAAAATATTTGTACTTTTAAAGTACTTGTACAGATTTTAAGTTTAATTGACTCGTGTGAAAAAATTGATTTTATTCTTCTTCTGATAGACACTTAACTTTTTTCTGCAAATATTTCTGGCACCCCTGTTGGATTAAGCTGTGTGGGCTTAATCCCGGCCCTTTATTCTCTTCTCTTTCTGTGCCTGTGCAACTGTGGCTTTGCAACTATGGCCCTATAGTATGTGTTAAGGTAGGCACTGGAAACCCAATTTCCATGTTTCCCTCCATGTATTTTAAGATTTCTTCTTCTAGATCTGTGAAGAATGTCATTGTTGATGGAGATCTCCCTTCATGTGAAGAATGTTTTTGGTAATATAGACTTTTATACAATGCTGACTATGTCAACCTAGTGCATGGAAGGTAAAATGTCTCATCTTCAATTCCCTCCTATTCATTGTCTTAAAAGTTTCATTGTAAAAATCCTTCACCTCCTGGGTTAAGTATTTTAATTTTTTGAAGCCAATATGGATTGGTTATTTTCCCTAATTTCTTTCTCAGCAAGTTCAATTTTGACATGCCTTTAACGCCAGCAGGTCTCTGAGTTCAAGGCCAGACATGTCTACTGAGTGAATTAGCAAGCAGTCAAGGATACACAGACAAACTTTATCTTAAAAAATCAAAAGAAAAAAAGAAAAAAGAAAAACTGAACATTTCTGTGGTTTGATTTCATATATGTAACTTACAGAAACTGGGTGGTGTCTATGGGGATGCTTAAGTGCAGAATCCTGTCATTTATCTGTCTATCATGATGATTTGATTTCTTCCTTTCCTATTTATATTCCATTTATATCCTTCCCTTTTCTTATTGCTATTCTAGGAGTTCAAGTACTATGAATAGGAATGGAGAGAATGGGAGCCATTGTTTCCTTTCTGATGTGCTCAACAATGTAATAGTGGCATGGTTGTGGGTAATTGACCCCTGTCTGGTCTTTAAAGTCCTCTCAATTGGAGGAATACTGTCTGGTACATTGAACCTTGCCAATAACCTGTGACTGGAGAGGTAATAGACCCCAGAGCACCACTTACTACAACAATTCTGTTAAATTGATATAAAACTGTTTGTCCTTCTCTATATTTATCCTTATATTTACCTCTCATCAAAAAGGCTTCTGTTGCAGCACACAGAAGTTATTACAAAGTACTTGTTTGATGTTACCAAAAAATCATGTTACTAGCATGCCAAACATGATGCCTTTAAACATTGGAAAATGTCTGGGTAGTGGATTACAGCTGTCACTTCTTGTTTGTAGAGTCTAAAATGCAAGTTAATGTTTACAAACATCTTTTAGATGAGCAAGCACTGATTTACAGATAGAGAGGTTGAATAAGAGGGCTCATTGCTAACAAAGAGCTTACTGGACTAGGAGAGGAAAACCAAGGTTACCTTTCACTTTACTCAAAGAAAATTCTAAGAAAGTCAGATACAATATAATCAAATTCAGTGGTCCTAACTTTTTATTCTTTTAAGGATATGGCCTGCTTTCAAATAGGCCCAAATTTATTCAAACATTTGCAATCTTTTAATCTTCAAACTAGAAGAAATAGTTTTCAAATGTGAAGGACATAAGTATTTTTAATTTGAAGGAAATTAAATTTGGTTGTACAATATATTAAAACTACATCGTAAGCCAGACTGTAATTTCAGTATTCTGTTACAATGACAGTTCAATGAAATAATAGAAACTTTCATGTGTCCTTAACATCTCCTATCTATTAAAATAATATCACCTAACTAAAACTCATAATTCAGCTATAAAAACTTATATTGCTATGTTTATTTGTGTACTTAACCAGATCTGCAATAATCATGAAGTTTTACATATACAGCTTTTCTTCTTCAGAAGTTATCATGAATTATTGAGACCCTCTCAGTTCACTTTTCTGTGCAACAAAACATTTCATATTTTTCTAATTCATAGATGTCTTATTTAGTTTAAAATACTCCTTACCCCTGTAACTACAATATATGAAATGCTTGTTCATAAGAATTAAGTAAATAATTGCATGCCCAGTTCATTTATACCAATCTTCATTTACCTCCGCAATTTCTACCAACATGACTATGAGGACCTAAGACATGAAGGTGTTGAATGTGTCAGACTTGTGTAGTTTGTAATAATAGAAACTTTCATGTGTCCTTAACATCTCCTATCTATTAAAATAATATCACCTAACTAAAACTCATAATTCAGCTATAAAAACTTATATTGCTATGTTTATTTTCAGTATTTATTTCAGTATTCAGTTCGCTTTTCCCATCACTGAGCTCCCTGTAAACCCTCCTTGAAAGACAGGAATTGGTTAACTGAGCACAAGTAGGGACACTGCTGCTAGAGTTTTTACACTTGATGACCACTACCATTTGCTTTCTGATCTATTAGACAAGGTCATGCAGAACAGAAAAATTTTACAAACCCATCCTGGGCTTCTCTTTTCTTCCTTCCTTCCTTTCTTCCATCATCCCCCCTTCCTTTCCCCTCCCTCCCTCCCTTCCTCTTTCTTTCTTTCTTTCTTTCTTTCTTTCTTTCTTTCTTTCTTTCTTTCTTTCTTTCTTTTTTCTTTATTTCTTTCTTCCCATTTCTTTTTAATTTAAAATAGAATCTTCTGCTACACAATACACCCTGACCACACTTTGCCTTCCCTCCACTCTTCCCAAACCCCCACCTGCCCCCTCCACTGGACCCACTATCCCTTCAGAATAAGAGCAGCTCTCCAAGAGACAACAACCAAACACCACAAAACAAAATACTATAAGACAAGGCAAAGCCCTCACAGCAAGACCAAACAAGGCAACCCAACATCTGGAAAAGAGTGCCAGGAGCAGGCATATGAGTCAAAGACACACTGCTCCCACAGTTAAGAGCCCCACAAAACACCAAGCTAAAGCCAGGACTTATGCACACAGGACTTGATGCAAAGCACTGAAGGCCCCATGCTTGCTGCTTTATTCTGTGTGACCTCACATGCTTGCTACTTATGCTTACTTGATTCATTGGACCATGTCCTCTGGGTGTCTTCCATCTCCCCTCTGTAAATTCTAAATAGTATTTTGTTAGAATATAAGCCAATCAAGGGAATACTGCTACAATGGGCCATCAGATCACCAGTCAAAAGGAAATGTGACATGAGATCCCTGTACTCAACAAGTGTCTGGTTCTTTTGGAGAGTTATGTTGTTCTATTAAGTGACTGGGAATAAAATCACGTTATGTAATTTATGAGACACTCAGCATCATCTAAACTTTAAGAAGGAATAGTAGAAGGAATTCAAGTGGTCCTTTTAAAATCTCAATATTTACAAGTGGTTAGGAAGAAATATTTTCAAGGATCAAAGGTCTTGTGTCTGTTAAGCAAGCCCTGCTATGTATTGCAGGTAATTGCACATTTAATATTCTAATATCAAACATAATTTAATTGTAGGTAGCTTCACTTCCCTCAATATTCATGCTTATTTTTCTTAAAGGTTATTTTTCATATATATTTATAATGTATATATGTATGTATGTATATATATATATATGATGTCATTGTACAATGTGACAATTAACACTTTTCCCTAATCTTTAAATGTCAGCTAATTTTTTCCTAACTGGTCATTTTCAGTTTGAAAAGGTATTTGAATACAAATATAATATTGTCTTATCATCTCATCTTTCATTTAAACTCACATTATAACAACCTTGTGTGGCTATTTTGAAGGAAACACTATAGTGAGCTGCAGATAAGCTTATGGATCCTGTCACATTCTTTTCTTAGTGAAATAGCTTATTGCCTCCTAACAGAGCAGCAACATGCTAAGAATGAGATGTGGGGCACACAACACAATGCTCTGTTTGCTACCTGATACAAATAATGCAAGCAGGGCAGGTAGAATTTAGGAATACACTGCATTTCTGAACTTACTGCAGCACACTGATAGTCTTGCAATTATGACTAGAAGCAAATAAAATGTAATCTCCAGAGTAGGAAGAAGGCACTGCAGCATGCATAATATTGTTACCATCATGCTGTTGGTGACCCAATAGAAAATGATACAGTGATGGTATGAATGGAGTTGGAATGTGTGGGATACAGTTCGCAATGCCGGTCATTTCAGATGTATAAACAGCCAGTTTATATATTTGTATATATTTATATATATTTCAAATATATATATTTGTAACCTGGTTTCCTTAACTAATTTGACTGGATAGGTTCCTGCATTCAAACTTCTGTGAAACAGAGTCCCACACTTGATGGAAGCAAATGAACTTTAATTAAAGCTCATTACTTTTCCTAGAAGGTGCAACTTCTCCAAGTCAGTTACTCACCCCTCTAGCTCAAGGTTTTAGCTTTTATCTAGACTATTGCACATTTTTCTAAATGGTCTCTATATTACAACTAATTTCCAAATTATCAGTGTAACCTATTTAAAATACAAGTCTAGATATAATTAAATCCTAATTAATAATCTACAGAAGAAATGGAACACTCATGTATCTTAAATTTTTATTGCATTTAGTGTGTGTGTGTGTGTGTGTGTGTGTGTGTGTGTGTGTGTGTGTGTGTACACATCTCATAGTATATGTAGAAGTCAGGGAGTAACCTCTCTGCTTTCTCCGGGTCTCTCCTTTCACCATATGGGTGCCAGTGATGAACTGGGACAGACAGCCTTCACCTACTGAGCCACCTTACCAGCCCATGGTAAAAATATGCACTTGTGATGATCATATTAAATCATTTAGAGAATTTGAAAAATTGAAAAATGTCTTTCACTTAGTTTCTTAAAGTGGTAAGTAAAATCTTAACATGTGATCCAAGAATTCTATACTCAAAAATATATCCAATAAAATATATGCCTATGAAGACATTGGTGTGAATGTTTCAGGATGTCTTAGGTTTCTATCACTGTGACAAAATACCATAACCAAAATCAACTTAGGAGGCGAGGGTTTGCTTTAGTTTACAATTCCATGTGACATTCCTTCATTATCATCAACGAAGGAAAACAGGACAGGAACTCAAACAGGGCAGAACCCTACTGGCAGAAACCAAGGTCATGGAGGAATGATGTTTACTAGATTGTTCATTGTGGCCTGTTGAGCCTTCTTTTTATATACTCCAAGACTACCTACCCAGTGGTGGCATGACCACTGTAGGATAAGCCCTCTTACATCAATCACTAATTAAAAGAATGACCTTACAGATTTGCCTGTTCTTATGGAAACATTTTCTCAATTATGGTTTCTTCTTCTTAGATAATTCTGAATTGTGCCAAGTTGACAAAAAAACAAAAACAAAAACAAAAAAACTAGCTAGCACACGGCATTATTCCCTATTTTAACTTCATTTGCCCGTGTTGCTAATTTCAGCATTTTTAAAAATGCCCAGCTCATGGCAGTGATTCTGCTCAAAATACTTGAACAATTAATTTGTGACTTAGCTGCTAAAGTCGGGAAAATATAAGGTATTCTTATCTAATCTTTTATGAAGTTCCTCCTCAACCTTACCTTTGTCAGCTGAATTTCAGGGAAAATGGCATAATGTCATCTACACAGAATCACAGGTTAAAATATTTCATTTATGAATTTACATCAGTTCATGTTTTCTAGAATGTGAAATGGCAATTTTCTAACCAAACCATCACTTGCATGTAGATGGATCGTGTGTGTGTGTGTGTGTGTGTGTGTGTGTGTGTGTGTGTGTGTGTGTGTGTATTGTGACTGGTGGCTCTTGCAATGATGATAGATCACACTGATTCACACACTGTCATTGTCTGACATGATTTACAGTTCACAGTAGAGACCACAAGGGAAGATGGATGACCACTTGGGGACCACCTGTTACAAGTGAGGAATGCTGTATTTTCGTCTTTTAGAAAATCACCTCGTTGGGAGGATTTGGAAAGTTAGTCAGCAGGCAGAGAGTAAACAAGCATTCTAGGCAAATCAAACATCAGCAAATGATGCATTCCATGTAGAGTTATTTATTTATTTAACAAAGCTAGGGGTTTCACAATGTTTCATATATTGTTATTAGAACCATGAGGAGTTTGTGATATTATTGGCTTATTTACTGAAAAGAAGGTACAAAAAAATGAAGCCTATTTCCTAGGTTGGCAATATGAGGAAGATATAACACTATTCAGTGTAAGTGATTTGCTTCTTTCAAGCCTCTATGGATTAAGTTTGAAACAAAAATGCATAAAAATGCTTTAAATACAAACCATAGACAGAAATACATTATATATTCACAACCATGCAAGTAATATAGGAAGTACCATTTAGAAAAACCATAGCCTTAAGAATTTTTCATGTGAGCTTGCACATTGTCAAGCAGATGTCCATGTAGGATTATCTCTCAATTTGTGAAGAAGAAAATGATAAATTCTTAAACATTCAGGCAGAATCTCATTACAAAGAATTGGAATTTCTAGTAATTGTAGCATGAAAGTTTAATTCTTTTTGGGGCTTTAATTTTAACATTTATTACATATTGTGGGGACCAAAATGGGAGAGTAAGAATATCTCTACCTTCTTTTTTGAAATCAACTTAAAATCCAAACCACAAAACAAGCAAAAATAAAGTGTAGAAAACTGTCATAGATCTGCTAAATGTGTATCTTGTTCACATGAGGTAAACTATACAAGTTAGTGCCCCAGGTTCACAGAGAACATGAGGATTATCCAAAGGAAAGCTATACTGGCTGACCTACCAAACTGGTGATCTCCTTGAAATAGTCACAGTCCAGTTGCTTTGTGGGATGTTGAATAGTTTTCTGGAGTGGAACAATAGGGAAGATTGACATAGATGTTTGGTTATTCTCTTGAGGAAAAGGATTATAAACAAAACCAAAATCCATGATGCAAGAAAAATTGTTACTGGCAAGCAATCTTTGATTAGCCAAGTTGCAAAAGTGATATGAACTCAAAATCTCTACTGGAAACCTACTGATACACATTGGTTTGAGAAATAGGAAATTTAATCTAACCCCAAGGAAAAGCAAAACTATAGGTTTTCCTTTGGTTGAGATATCTTTCAGTAGAAGAAGTTTGAGTCTGCTTGACTATCTAAGTGATTCCATGGGTACCCTTTCTAATGTATGCCTGGGTATTATTAGCCAGGAAAACGATTGTCAGTTTAGTCAGGCAAACAGTTTTTACCTATCTATGCATTGTCCTTTAATGCATAGCTGAACTTCTCCTTGGTTTTTAGATGCCACTTATTCATTACCTAGAGTCACCTGAGAAGAGAGTGTCTGTTGAAGTATTGTCCAAATGAGATTGGAATGTGAGCATGGCAGTGGGAGACTATCTTGGTAATTATTTTGTCCAGGCCACTGTGGGTGACAGAATTCCCTAGGCTGAATACCGAACTGTATACAAAGGAGAGGGGGGAAGGATACCTGATACAACAAGCAGGCAACATGAGTAAATTCTCCTCTCTCCACTTTTGTCTATGGATGTGATGAGACTAGTTGCTTAAATCCCTGCCTTGACTTCCTTGAAATGGTGGGTTGTGACCTGGAATCATAAGGTAAATAAACTCTTTCTTCCAACATGTTACTTCTGGACAGGGTATTTAATAACAGCAACAGAAAAGAAGACCTGGAGAAAAATACATATTTGACGTTTATGAGTAACACACCCACCCCCTACCCCCCCCACACACACCATAATCCCAAGGATACCTAAAAGTAAAGATGGTTTTCAAATTATGAGAGTAAAAGGCCCTGTGAAGTGATACACAATACCCAGCAACAAAATGGGTGGATGAATGAGTATCATCACATGTCAAAATGATGAAATTGCTTTATATGATGACACTCTAAACTAAATAAGGGCCAGAAGTAAAATACACAGAAACAACTTCAAAGTACATTTATACAAGGCATGACATAAGAAAAGATACATTAAGCTAGCAAAAGAAAGATGATTAATAGTGAAATTATTTGCGAACTTGTTTGGAGGTTCTAGTAGGGGAGCGCAGCTACTTGTGTACCCTTGACTGAAGACTGGTCCTCCTCTATTTGGGGAAGGTAGTCCTCTTCGACCAAGCATGCGGCTTTGGGAGGGACGCACATGGGCAGTGAGGGAGGAAGACGACACCAGCCTAGCCAGCCAGATCAGCAGAATCAACTGCTGGGGTAACAGATGTCACATCCAGATCGCCCTCACATCCAATAGAGAAATTAGTTAAAACCCAAATTAAATGAAATGTGTACCTACATTAAATAAAAGGTAAAGCATCAAAATTCAAACTGCTAAGTTTTCAGTAAATAGAAGTAGAGAAGAAGTGTAAAGGCAAGTCTGGACAGATATATTAGGTAAACATTAAAGAATGTTGAAAGAAAAGCAAATTAGAATCATTATCTTCAATAAACACCCATATTTACATTTTTAAAAGGATAACATTTTTTATTTTCTTTAAAAACTATACATTATGTTTTATACCACAAAAAGAAGTGTTATAAATTCTACAAGGTAGATTTTATGAATACTATATTCTCAAACCATTTTAAAATAAAATCAGAAACAATAACAATTATGGAAAACTAACACTAAACCATAGAGAAATTAGAGCACTCACATAATAACCCTTGACAGAAATAAAAATTGTGTTGTAAAGTAAGTAGGAACATGCTATAAAACTTCGTAACTACCATATACAGTAAGATAGGTATACTTTTAGTGCTCAAAATAAATTGCATTGCATCAAACATTCATGTTACTGAAACAGTAAATAAATGACATAGAAGTTCAGTATAACGAATGATATAAAGCTGATTAAAAGCACAAAATAAAGAAGAAAGAATAAATAAATGAATGTACATTTTAGGACTATGAGCTATAAGTACAATAAAGTAACATTGAATATAGGAGTAAGATAAGGTCCAAATAAGAAACTATTTTTTTTGAGATGAAAAACTCAAATTACAAAAACAAAAACAAAAAATTCTGCTCTAAGAGCAAGCTAAGAATGGTAGAAAAAATACGGATACTCAGAATCCAAATTGAAAATTTATATGAACTTCAAATGAAGCTTTCTATATTTCTCAACATTCTAAAATAGTTTTGAAAACCAAAATGATGTATATGATCCTTTGGTAAAACACAACATGCCAAATATGAATCCAAAAGATTTATAAGTTCTAAAAATCTTTATAACCATAGAAGAGCTATAGTAGCACAGCTTGCAGCAATAACACCAACCCAGACAGCATCCAAGATAGATTGTTAAGAAACACTGGAGAAAGGGAGAAGTTGTGGGAGGAGAGACAGTGTAGGGAGAAAGAAAGAAGGGAGGGAGATTCTGTTTTCCATTGTGAAGCCACCATAGCTGTGAACTAAGGACTCCCATATAGAACAACAACAGCAGCAACAGCACAGAATTCAAAATTTTATAACATGAACAAGCAAGGAATGACATTCCTTGGAATGCAGATTTGCTCAATAATGGTTAATCCTTAAATGTAATTTAGACTAGTATAGGGTGGGAAAGTGTTTGCATGTACAGGCTTGGGAAAATTTATGTAATAAAGCTCATCTTCTAAAAACTGAATTTTAAAAACATAATGAAACGTGAATAGATACATGGAATTTTGCCACTCACACACACACACACACACACACACACACACACACACACACACACACCACTCTAACATGAAAAATAAAAGACCCAGAGACTGATATTGGGGTTTAAGCTTCAAGCTGAGGTTCAGAGAAGCAAAGTGGCCAGGCACTAGCTCTTACCTCTACCTCAGGCTTAGTGGGCTGATCCTGTCTCCATGAGCTCTCTCACCAGGCCTCAGACTTCAATTACTCCTCAGTTTTGCTGGAGAATCCTGATACTGACTCCTGAAGACCCTGCTCCTATCTTTTATATTTTTCTAGTTCTGGGATTAAAGTCATGAGCTCTCTTACTCTTTTAGACCTCTCCAATCTCCTGTAGCCCTGGGTGGCCTTGAACTCAGGGAGATCTATCTGCCTTTGTCTCCTGAGTCCTGGAATTAAAGGAGTGTGTCTGGCTTCTATGACTGCTTTGCTATTTTGATTCCAATGACTTTAATAAACATAAATAATTTATTGCCACACCCTGCCTTCAAGCTAGCATCAAGTTTAAAGATGAAAGAAACTAAGATTCATTAGATTCAAGGCAGATGTGAAACTCATAATTGTAATAAAACAAATTTTTTTCCATAATTTTTTTATTTTTAATTACTCATATTTACATATCCACCCCCATTCCCTCACCCTCCCATCCTACCATGTTCCCTACCCAACAAATCCCAAACCACCCCCCCACTCCTCCCCAGGGATAGTGAGGCCCTCCACCAAGGGCCATAAAGTCTGTCATATTATTTGGGGGAGGGCCTAGGCCCTCCTTGCTGTGTCTGGGTTGTAATAGTATCCCTCCATAAGGAGTGGGCTCCCACATCCCATTTATGCTCTAGGGATAAATACTGGCTCTGATGTTAGAGGACTGTCTTGGATTCCTAGCTGGTAACCACATTCAGAGGGCTTGGTTTGGTCCAATGCTGTTTCCCCAGCTTTATGACTAAGGTCTCCATTCTATCAGTAGGTCAAGTCCACTGTTTCTGCAGGTCTCTCCATCCCTGTCTTGGCTCCTTTGCTCAACCCCCCTCCTTCTCCACAACTGAATTCCAGCAGTATGATTTAGTGCTTAGCTGTAGGTGTCTGTTTCTGCTTCAAACAGCAACGGGATGAAGACTCTCCTTTTTCAAATATGGGGACATACTAACTTTGCTTTTGCATGATTTGCTCTTATAATGCTCAGCTAACTCAGACTGCTTCATCTTGAATAAGAACATGTACACAGCTGTTCGGTTAGTGTCATGACTAGTGGTCAGAGGCTCAACACTGCTCCCTAAGATTAGACATGAGATAAGAACATCCATTCCCATAGAAGAATTCAAATAGATTCATATTTATCACCCTGCACAAAACTCAAGTCAACATAAAAGTAGATACACTGAACCTGAAAGAAGAAAGTGGGGGATAGCCTTGGACACATTGGCACAGGAGACAACTTCCTAAATAGAACACCAGGTATGCAGGCACTAAGATCAACAATTAAGAAATGAGCCCACATGAAATTGAAAAGCTTCTGAAAGGCAAAGGACATTGTTGATAAGAAAAAATGGCAGCTTACAGAACAGGACAAGATCTTCACCAGGCCTACATCTGACAGAAGACTAATTTCTAAAACATATAAAAGAACCCAAGAAGTAAGACATAAAACCCCAAATAATCCAAATTTTAAAATGTGGTAGAGATTTAAACAGAGAATTGTCAACATAAGAATCTCAAATGGCCAAGAAACCTAAAGACATGTTCAACATCATCAGCCATCAGGGAAATCAAAATCAAAGAGCTCTGAACACCAGTACCACCGACACTAGATCAACAAGCAATAAATGGGACTTCCTGAAACTGAGAAGCTTCCGTAAGGCAAAGGACACAGCCAACAAAACAAAATGGCAGCCTACAGAAAGGGAAAAGATCTTCACCAACCCCATATCTGAGAGAGGGCTGATTTCCAAAATATACAATAAACTCAAGAAGCTAGCCACCAAAACACCAAACAATCCAATTAAAAAATGGGGCACAGAACTAAATAGAAAATTCTCAATAGAGGAATCAAAAATGCCTGAAAGACACTTAAGAAATTGTTCAACATCTTTAGCCACCAGGGAAATGCAACTAAAAAAAACTCTGTGATGCCATCTTACACTGGTCAGAATGTATAAAATCAAAACACCAATGACAGTCTATGCTGGAGAGGATGTGGAGAAAGAGGAACACTCCTCCACTGCTGGTGGGAGTGCAAACTCATACAGCCACTCTGGAAATTGTATGGCAGTTTCTCAGGAAAATGGGAATCAGTCTACCACAAGATCCAGCAATTCCTCTCTTGGACATGTACCCAAAGAATGCACATTCATACAGCAAGGATGTATGTTCAACTATGTTCATAGCAGCACTGTTTGTAATAGCCAGAACCTGGAAGAAACCCTAGATGCCCCTCAACTGAAGAATGGATGGAGAAATGTGGTACATTTACACAATGGAATATTACTCAGCAGAAAAACAACAACAATGAAAACTTGAAATTTGCAGGCAAATGAATGGAACTGGAAGAAACCATCCTGATTGAGGTAACCCAATCACAGAAAGACAAGCATGGTATGTACTCACTCATATATGGATGTTAGACATAGAGCAAAGGATTTCTAGCCTACAATCCACAACACCAGAGAAACTAGGAAACAAGGACCCCAAGAGGAAAACACATGGTCCACCGAAGAAGGGGAAAGGGATAAGAACCCCTGAGCAAATTGGGAGCACTGGGGTAGAGAGGAGGAAGGTAGGAAAAAGAGAAGGGGAGAAAGGACGGGGGAGGAGAACATGAGGGAAGGCTGAGACAGGGAGGAATAGAAGAGGGCAAGAAAGAAGATACCTTGATAGAGGGAGCCAGTATAGGGTTACAGCGAGGTCTGTAAATTAGGGGAATGTCCAGAGATGTATGAATTTGACCCCAACTAATAATCTAGGCAATAGTGTAGAGGCTGCCTTTGATTCCCTTCCCCTGTAATGAGATTCATGACTACCTTTATTGCCATCCTAGAGCCGTCATCCAGTAGCTAATGGTAGAAGAAACAGATATCCACAGCT
The DNA here is from genome assembly GCF_003668045.3 of Cricetulus griseus. NCBI lineage: Eukaryota > Metazoa > Chordata > Mammalia > Rodentia > Cricetidae > Cricetulus > Cricetulus griseus. The sequence goes on along the minus strand of NW_023276806.1, from coordinate 11,672,391 downwards.
AAACACTGAGCCATACTCCTGGAATCCAGTTGTAGAGAGGGAGGAGGGGTGAGCAAATGAGCCAAGACTGTGCTGGAGAAACCCAGAGAAACAGTTGACCTGACCCAGTGAGGGCACAGAGACACTAGTGGTAAAGCTGGGGAACCAGCATTGGACTGAACCAAGCCCTCTGAATGGGGGTGCCAGTTGGGGGGCTGAGCAGTCTATGAGACCTCTAACAGTAGAACCAGGACTAATCTCTAGTGCACAAATGGACTTTGGGAGCCCGTTCCCTATGGAGGGAGACAAATGTAGCCCAGATACAGCAAGGAGGGCCTAAGCCCTCCCCCAAATGATGTGACAGCCTTTGATGATTCCCCGTGGAAGACCTCACTGTCCTTGGGGTGTGGGTGTGGTTGCATTGTGAGGGCCGGTGGGGGCATGGGAGGATGAGAGGGAGAGGGAAATGGGATTGATATGTAAAATAAGATTGTTTCTAAAATAAAAAAATATATAAAAATGGTGCAGATATTGTGGGAGTGGCCAACCAATGGTTGGTACACCTTGATAAGCATGCCACAACAGGGAGCCCATTCCTGGCACTGCTTGAAGCACCAGGAACTGGATGATGGACATCCCAGAGACCTAGGATAGAACCAAAGATGACTGGCCAAAAAATAAAAAATCAATATAATGATGCCTGATGATATTCTATTATACTCCTAGATTAGTGTCTAGCCCAGTTGCCTGTCATTAGAGAGGTTTCATCCAGCAACTTATGGAAACAGATGTGGCGATCCATAAACAAACATTAGGCAGTACTCAGGGCATCTTTCAGAAGAAGGGAAGGAAGGGTTGTAGGAACCAGGAGGGTCAAGGACACCACAAGAAAAGATACAGAATCAATTAACTTGGGCTCATAGGGGCTCACAGAGACTGAACTGACAACCAGGGAGCCTACATGGCACTGGCCCCTTGAATACATGTTACAGTAGTGTAACTTGGTCTATTTGTGGGACTCCTAACTGTGAGAGCAAGGGCAGACTCTGACTCTTTTGCCTTCTTTTGGGTCCTATTCCTCATACTGGGTTGCTTAGTCCAGTCTTAATAGGAAGAAAAGTGCCTAGTCTCACTGCAACTTGATATACCTTGTTTGGTTGATATGCATGGGGGTAAACTAATGATGATATAATAACAATAATAAATCATTTAAAAGAATATCCATTGTCATGGTCCCATTTTTATCCAACATATGCTATGTGAAGTAACTAAGGTGAGAAAAGGAAAATAAAACATGAAGAGAAGAAAGAAGGCAGTGCTGGTCCTATAGTGTGGTGACAGATGCTAAAGGATCACGCTGTTATAGAAACAAATAAGCAATGAAGGTCCTAAAACTTGTAAGAATAGCAAGGTCTCAGGATATAATACAGCCACACAAAACTGAATCCCATTTGTATATACCAACAATGAACAGGTGGAAAACAAATGAAATGTGCAATGCTCTATAGTTTTAATAAACCTGTAATCTCATCTGATATTTACAACTTCTCAGATTATGTGAAATATCACAAAGGCTTTTGTGCACATAAATATTAATTACAGTCCACAATGAAGTGTTTGTACTTCTTGTGTAAACTCTTTGCTCATAAATGCTGTTGTCTTTTTCCATTTGAATCCAGATCTCTTCTGAAACATTCTTCCACTTCTGCCCAATTCTTGCCTTGCTTCTTAGGCATTCATCAGGTACTACACACTTTATCACTACATGTGTGATTTGTTCTATTTATATTTCATTTTGTAGGTGATAGAACGCTGTTTTATTAAAATAAGATACTCAGTTATCTCCGAAATATCTGTAGAAGAGAAGTTCTATATTTCTCTCTCCCCACCTCCACACTCTCCTCTCTCCATACAGCGATACTTCCTTCTCAGCCCAAGAATTATTGGCTCAGGCCAGCAGTTTGTCATAAAATATTTTACATGACATCCATGCTTTGTCCCAGCATTTCTATTTCCTGTGGACTCTTAAAGATCTTTTTAATATCCTTCTTCTCAAATCCATCAATTTCCGTGTTAGGAGAGGGAAGGTCTTTGCAATTACCTGCTCTGTGTAAGATTTTCCTGACTTTTTGAAAGAACCTCATCCTGTATTCCACATTTAATGTATTCCTTTAAAGTGTTAGCCTATTTTTCTTAGACTATATGATAGTCTTATTTACACTTTGGTTTTCATCTTCTGGACCTTTTACTGTTTCCCTGAATTCTTTTAACCCCTGACTAGTCCACTCTGAAATATAATCACACTGTTTGTATTTTGTACTATTGCTATAAGGGGCACCAGCCGTCACTTGTACCACTTCTTTCTGCTTTCTCTACATCATTTTTTTCAACTTTTAGTTTTTAGACTCAATGACAGTCCCCCTGAATATTGAGGAGTAATATTTCTAGAAAAAAACATTTTTCTGCTCTCTTATTTGTTTTTGGACCATTGAGGAGTTTATTAATTTTCTTGAATATTTAAATACATTCTCTTTTACTGTATTTCCTAATGAAATCTCCCTAAGGAGTCTTTTTAGCTGAACTGTCCTCTTATCTGATATCAGTCATGGTGATCTGTCAGGAGCTATCTTGAAAAGCAATGGTTCAAGACAGCAAGTCTTTGTGTCTCTCAGGACTGTGGGCAAGTTGGCCACTTTTGCTCTAGGATAACCAAAGTCTAGGTTGAGCAAGTGGGATTCCTTTGTGTCCATTTTGTCATGCCTCATTCTCTTTAAATTAGTAGGTATTGGCCAGGCCCAGAATAGATGTTAAACCCTCTTCTCACCTCTAAGCTTCCAATGGATAAAGGAAGTCACAAGAATATTCCGTGTCCTCTACTCCGTATAAGATGTACTGAAAGCAAGTGCACACTCTACGCTGTGTGCTCCTTAGGGAGTTCTGTGACTAACTACTTTTTTCATACTTTGCAAGAAAAAAATAAAAAACCTGAATTTTCCTTCCCACTCACTGCATCTTGTTCCATGCTTACTCTCTGCATAATGCACAGTCCCTCTCCCATAGTTTGGCAACTTAGATGCCAATAAAAAGGGTGTCTATTCAACCATTTGAAAGTTAGAGGAGACATAAGCAGAAGCCTTAAACAAATCTGCCTGGGTCTCTTGTGTTTCAACATTAGCTTGTTCCCAGTGACTTTCAATTTAGAGAATCAGGCAACATGGGGTAAACACAAAGGAATCCTGTTGGTGGGAAGATGTAAGCATCAGCTATTGAACAGAAATTGTGAGGCTTCTTGCCTGGGCTGTAGAGTCAACTTGGTAATCTCAAACCCTGCCCTTGAAGAATGTAGTTGTTTGTTTTCCTTCATGGACCTTGGCTTTGAATCTTAGGAGAGTCTTCCTTCCTGTTATCCTTTTTGGCCACATCTTGGTAAGTGCAACGAACATGTCTTTCCTAAATGTCACACATATGCTGCAAACCACTCCCAGACAGTATAAGTTGACAAGCCTTGAACTACATTGTCTTGAAGAGTATAATACCCTTCACAGTGTGCTAAGCCTCCACAAGAATTATCTTTTGGTGATTTCCAAATGTGAGTCAACATAGACAAGCATAGTAGATAAATGGAATTTTTATGCTTTGAGGAGTCTGAGATTTTATTTATAGACCTGTGCACTCTGCTCATCCAAATAATTTTCTGCTGCCGTCTGCTGTACTTAGGACATGTGAAATAGTGCATTGTCCTTGCCAACAAGCTAACAGCTTTTGTATGGCAAGGCACCAGCCATATTTTTGTTAAAGGGAGAATTTTCAGAGACTTCTTTTAACTGTTTCAACTTGAGGCATAAGCAGTGGGACTTATCCAGAGAGTTTCCACGTTACCGGATTCTCATTTACCAGAGATCACAGGTTACAGGCAAAGAGTAGCTCTCTTCACAGATACGCATTTTTCTTTCTCAGCTCTCAAGCTGGTTTGCTACTGTTTCCACCTTGAATTTATCAATGGCTTTAAGAATGTACTGACATCCCACATCAGTATCCCATGTATCTTAAAACTCCTTCTGAATTCCTGTATAAACGTTGTCATCATATATTTGCTCTTTCAATATGTAGCCCGTGGCGATGGAACTAAGCATTTTGTCTGTGTACGATAAACACTGGGAACTTCTGGATTTTCCTTGTTGGAGTCATCATTCTGAACCTCAGCTTCTCTGCCTCCAATCCAATTCCATATTTTACTGAATGACTCGACTTTATTTCTCTTTCATGAAAAAGAAATTCAAGAGAAAACCCACACAGCTACTCTGGGGACAAGGGCATGTTAATAGAGCCCAGTGTAGTCTCTTTCTGATGGTAGATTTTTACCATGAACCCTGCTTCTCTGAGCTTACTTACAGCCTAAAATGGCTGCTGTAGCTCTGCCTATTACATCTGGAGGAATAAATAGAAAAGCATTCCTCAATCAGGAATGGCTTGGTTCCCTTCATGTAGCCTTGCCTTTCTTTCCCTCATTTCCTCTTTCTCTCTTTCTTCCTTCTTTCTTCCTCCCTTTTCCTCTCTCCTTTCCTTTCTTTCTCTCTTCCTTTTTTCTTATGTAGTCTTTCAATAAATCTACCTACGATAGTAGCTTTACAATTCTTTAGCCACAACTTAAACATATAATCTTATCTTGTTAAAAGAGATACTCAGAGCTGTAGTGTTTTACTTATTAACTGAATCCAGTTGGGACTTGGTGAATAAAGATGACAGAGGTCATAGGTATTATATGATGTTATTAACAGTTGCATAACAGAGGAGTGGATTTAGTCTTTGCCTTGAGACTTATATTTAATTTTAAGCATGTTCTGTTAAATTTTAATATCCTGAAAGAACAGAAGGTTTTCTCTCCCCTTTATCATCTTCACATTACAATTTAAGCCATCTCTATTATAGCAGCAATTTACTCATTCTCTATGTACATATGCCACTTTCCCAACCTTTGTGGAAATTAATTCCAGCCATTACTCTCATCTTATTAAAAATATGGGATCTGTTTCTTTATATAACATGACAATAATTCTTTTGCATAGACCTTGTCAAACTGACTAGTCTGTTTCCTTTTCTTTTAAGTACATGGAACACTGCTACTCTGTTTATCTAAATAGATTTTGTAAAATTGGAAATAACCTTAGGAACCATCTAATTTAATCCTCTTATTTTGCAGATGAAGATGATGAAGCTTGGAGACAGAATACTAAATCACTCCTGTTATGCAGCAGGGAATTAATAAGCAGACTTCATACCCATAGTGCCAAATTTGTTTGCAACGAATTGTGTCAACTTATTTCCATCCTACCTCAGCTTCATGATCCCTTCTTTGACTTTTCCTACCTGTGTCTGTGTGCCGTATGTTGCTTGTGTGTGCATTCTAATACTGTGCGTGTGTGCTGTGTGCTTATATATCCTGTATTGCTTGTATATGCATTCTAACATTGTACATGTGTATTTATGTGTGTGTGTGGGTCTGAGGATGACACTGGGAATCATCCTAGATATTTCTCACCCTAGTCATTGAGGTACCATGGTCTCTTAATTGAACCTAGTGTTAAGCAATATGGCTAGACTAGCTACCCATCTTCCACTGGAGACTCCCTGGTACGGGAATTACAGGTGAGCAGCCCCACGTCTCTGGAATTTGTGTACATTATGGAATTATAAATTGTGTTCCTTACACTTTTAAGCCAAGTGCTTCATCTCCAGAACCACCTACTGACACTGGTGTGTTAGTGATGCAGTGAAAGTTTCCTTCTGATGGTGCTTAGGCAATGAGAATGTAAGTCGTGACACAAAGTCATGCTTGCTTTTCACATTTCTCTTCAGATGGGGATGGAGCATAGCATATTCATAAATCTGATAGTTCCTCTCACAGAGGAAATCACACATGTGATATATCTTCCACATCAGAACTCACGTGTCTTCAATCATTTGCATTTCTGTGATTGGAAGCCTTTTCCTTTTGTGGATTTATTTCCCTTGTGGTCAATGGAAAGTTCCCGGAACAAGTTCCCACCAGTCAAAAAGTCAGCTCGTCTCTTGTTCCTTCTAGAGAGAATCTTGTTCTTCTCAATTCTTTCTGTTAACTGACTAAGTTAACAGACCTTTCTGAGGGACATTCAGGTTGCAAAGAAACTTGTCCATGCCATCTGAGTGTGCAGCACTCACACTCACACCTGCCAGCGTCTGGATCTCACTTGCACACCAGCAGTGCACTCTCAATTCCCCAGCCTCTCCCACTGCTGTGACTTGTTTCCTCTCTTTCCTGTTATTGCACAAGTACAGAAAAGAGTAAACAGACAGAAATGCTCCTTGTCTGTACGGACTTATGCTGAAGCTTTCCTCTCTATCCTTTAGAATTCGGGTCAGAGCAGTAAACAAACTTGTGGTAGTTTTTTGATTAGAAGATGGAAGTGTGGTTTGGAATTCATTGGTGACCTCCAGACTCAACATTTCCTAATTCTGGCTTAGGCTTTAGGTGCTGTCCTCACTCACACCTAGCTCTGCTTTCCATATTAAATTCCACATGACTTTGCTGATACCATACATTCATGTTCACCCATCTGTTGGATGATGTACTGGACCTTGAACTTCTATGTTTGCTCTCCTAATTCTTCCCTCTTTCTATGGCCCACCATATCTCCTCTTGAATTGTTTCCCAATCGTTTTCAGCAACATAAATAACCATGAACTTCGCCTTTATTTTGGCATTCAATAAATGAAATTGCTCTTCAATTTATTAACTGATTTTTTTGTTATACCTTCTACATAGTGGGTACAATTGAAGGAGGGTAAGCTAATTGAATTAAGGTATTAGTATAACAAACTAAATACTGTCCAACAAATATTATGGCAGGAAGAGAAAATAATTGATTTAAAATGTCCCCCATTGCATTGGCTTAAACTAAATAAACAATGTAGGTTTATTCTTGCAAATTACACCTCAATCACAGACTTTTCTTCTCCTTGGTTTATGCTGTGTTTACATGAGATAGGAAAAAAAGAAAGGAAAGGGTTTTGGAATGAATCACACCTGAGTTAAGCCCCGGCTCTGTAGTAAACATGCCAAAATGGTCAAGTTCCTTGAACCTTTTCAAGCCGAATTTATTTGGCTTGAGCACTGGAGGGGACATGATCTACATCACTGCTATGGGGTGAGCATTGGTTTGAAATATCCATTGCCTATGTTTCTGATATGTGTTAAAGGGATGCAAAGTCAGTTTTCTTTCCTCTTTTCCAGATGTCACTCATCATATCTTAGGCCACTGGCAGGTCGTGGGCACTGTAGAAGCCTTAGTAATAATTATCAGTTATATTAGGGATATATAAATGAAAGGATACTCTTTCAGTCTTTCAAAGAATGGTAGGAAGAAGAAATCAAGGTAACAATTGTTTAAGTAACATTCAACTTTAAGCCTAGATTTAATGTATTGTCTGGCATCTGTATTTCCCTAAAAGGCTATGGTTAAGGAGGCTGCTTCCTGGTGGTAAAGAATTAATGTGGTTTTATCTTGTATGAGCTTGGAGGGGAAACCCATATTTCTTCAGCATTTTCTCATCTTATCTATATAAAACGGCAACTGATTTAGGTAAAAGCTCTCCAGGAACTGGTCTTGTAAACTTAGCTCTAATAAACTAAATGTCAAAGTGATAAAAAGTCTTTGCTAAGACAAAAATAAATCCACTTCGTGCCAATTCTGAAGAATATGCTTGGCTTCGGCTCTGGGAGGCATTTTGGTTTCCCCTTGGGAATCATTCACATAGTGTTTGCATGGCACACATCCTCAGGGAGAGCCTGTGTGAAGTAACTAGTGTTCCTCACAGTAGGGGCTACAGTGAGTCAGAGAGAGCCTTGTGATCCTGTACTTCAGGAGAGCCCCTTGTCTTCCAACCAGGCAGCCTTTGCACAGCTGCTAGGAAAGTCCCTGGTGCATCATTCACACAGGCAAGGAGGATGCATGAAAGAATGATGGGATCCTGAAAAAATGACATTTTACAGAGAATACTATAACATCTTTCACTTAAAGTTTGAAAATGGACTCCCCAGGTAAAGGGCAGATCTTAAGAATAGCAAACACTGGAGAAAATGCCTTTGCATTTCTTTCTTCCGCCAGGCTCCTTCCCGAGCTACACACTCCTCTCTCACTGTGATTTGACCTTTAACCCGCCATTTTCTTCCCCTCAACATTTCTCCTGCTCCCCATCACGTTCAGTGTCTCCTACTTTGTGAAACATTTCCTGGGCTGATTTGATCCAGGCCTTCACATGTCATTTCTTCTTTCTGGAAGTTTCTTCACCCTCCTTTATGCATGGGTAGTTCTTTTTCTATCCATAGTCACAGTCTCAAGTTAAGTTAGGGAGCCCACTGAGCTCCAAACTTTCTGTGAATTATAGGTTTATAAAGGGCTTTCCAAATTTATCTTTTTCTTTTTTTTTTCAAACAGCACGATACATCTTTGTTAGATCCCAATGCAAGGCGTGAATGCATGGGCCTGACTAGGTGAACGGAATCCAGCCTCTTTTCTGATGGGACATTTTCAGCCCAGAGTAGATAAGTGATCTCAAGGCACCATAATCTCTCCTGACAGCAAGTGGATGGGAGGAGCCCATCACATTGTGTAACAAACTTGCTGTGGCACTGCCACATCTCCGACAGGAATGTCCCCCCAGGCTGCTTCCTCATCTCCTTCTCTTTGTTCTCATGAGCTGGCTGCCCATAGAGGTCATGTGGAACTCTGGCAAGGCCGGTGCATAGAGCATAAAAGACAGACCACAGGGAAGACCCAACAGAGATGGCAAAATTAGTGAAAGGGTAGGCCTGAATTCAAGCAAAGACTCTACACCCTTCATACAAACTCCATTGTCCTTTTGAATTTTATTGACAAACCACAAATTTCAAAACACTGTAATGAAATGCATCAAGACAACTGCAGGATATTAAACTTCCAGAGCCTGCTCATCTGAGCCAGCACTTGAGTGAGCAGACTGGCCAAGTGCCTATGAAGCTGGCCTTGATTATGATAAAACTCTCTTTGTCGCTTTGTTTAGATCACACACACACTCTCACACACACACACTCTCACACACACACACTCTCACACACACACACTCTCACACACACACAC
>NW_023276806.1:11548974-11661474 GCF_003668045.3 Cricetulus griseus | reverse complement strand
ATGATGGGTCTCTCTCTCTCTCTCTCTCTCTCCAAAGTCAGCTAGACTTCAAAAATCATCTCTCTCTCTCTCTCTCTCTCTCTCTACGATTTTTCACTCAGGATATTAGATATCTCTCTCTCTCTCTCTCTCTCTCCCTTTCTTCAGTGAACAATACCCTTCTTTCTCTCTCTCTCTCTCTCTCTCTCTTTAGTTATGTGCTTTAGAAAGGTACAATCTCTCTCTCTCTCTCTCTCTCTCAGCACCCAGTTTTGAAATTACATGTGACTCTCTCTCTCTCTCTCTCTCTCTCGGGCATTAATTGCCATAGTCGGGCTGCTTCTCTCTCTCTCTCTCTCTCTCTCATTAACATAATTCCTATGAAGAAGAATGTCTCTCTCTCTCTCTCTCTCTCTCAGGTTCAGTCCGTAGTGGTGTAACCTTGTCTCTCTCTCTCTCTCTCTCTCTCGTGTGAGCATGTGGCCAAGAGGCCAGCTTCTCTCTCTCTCTCTCTCTCTCTCAGAGAGAAGCAGGATGGAACCAGGCCTTTCTCTCTCTCTCTCTCTCTCTCTCAACTTCCTTCTCCTAGGTCCCATCTCCTTCTCTCTCTCTCTCTCTCTCTCTCACCGAAGGCTGACAACCAAACCTACAGATCTCTCTCTCTCTCTCTCTCTCTCAGGGGCATGGGTGGGGAGGGTATCAGAGTCTCTCTCTCTCTCTCTCTCTCTCCCCAGGAATCACTTAAGTGACTGCTCTGTCTCTCTCTCTCTCTCTCTCTCTCCATGTTTGTCTCTAAGTCCTCTATTTCTTCTCTCTCTCTCTCTCTCTCTCTCATCATGTTTTTGTGAGGAAGAGAACACATCTCTCTCTCTCTCTCTCTCTCTCATGTGTGCTTCCATGGGTGGGTGCTGGTTCTCTCTCTCTCTCTCTCTCTCTCTGTGTCCTGCCTGTGGAGGTTGGGGAACACACATCTTCATGTTGCCTGAGACAGTGTCTCCCGAGCATTGCTGTGAGAGGCTAGCTGGCCCACAGGCTTCTGGGTCCTTCCGTCATCACCCCTCAAGCATGTAGTGATTAGAACAGCTGCTATCCTGTCTTCTTCATTCACCAGGGTTCACAGGATCCACTGGGCCACCCCCTAGATCTAAGAGCGTTGGGTAACCAATGAAGGTATTAAGCTGTACATGTTTCAAGCCTACAGCAATTCTCCTACCTCTTCCTCTTAGTGATAGGATTATAGACACGACCCACCTTGCCAGGCATATACACTCTTTAGCCTGCTCCCAGTATGGATTGTGCTCAGTAATATAAGTACAGATGTCTTTTGCCTGAACTGTTAACAAAATGGGAACTATATGGATTCCTCTCGTCTACTTCTGCTGTGGAAATGTTTCCATGAAGGAAATTTAGTAGATGTGACTCCCTTTGTTCTCTGTAAAAACTGGTGGTTCTTTGTGAAAATTTTCTAGGGATTCAATAACAGGTGTTTTGTAAGGTTTCCTTGAGTTTAAGGGCAGACAATGAAAACCATCTAGGCTGAATGCTACTTTGTATACCCCAGGCTATCACTCAAATATTCTTTCTTCTGTCTTTTTCTGTCTGCTTCCATCACAAGCTACAAGCTGGCCTCTTCCCATTTGTAAAATTCCGAATTAAAAGCCTTTGGCTGCAACACAATGTTTTCTCGACGGGAGCTTGTTATTTAACTGTTTGAAAACCACCACACACAGATCCCCTTTTATATATTTAATCTCATAAATATGCACCAGGAAAGAAATGAGAAAATGGTTATATACAACCAACCCTTAGGGGAAAAAAGAATGCCTTCATAGCTTTTCATTTACAAAAAAAATAATAATAATGCAAGAAACCTCACCATTTACTAGCTAAGTAGCTTAGGAAGTTTTTGTATTCTTTTCTGTCTGTCAAACTATGTCATTCCAAAGACCTGATATATATTTTAATCATGTGGAGTTTTAGTTTTTAAATTTTATTTATTCTTCAATTCATACAATACATTCCGACTGCAGCTTCCCCTCCTTCGACTTCTGGAAGCCACCCACCTTTACTCTCCCCCCGCCCCCCGACTGTCTTCCCTAATGCACACTCTCTAGGCTGGTGTATCTCAGCACAAGACATAGGAAATAAAGAAGCTTTAGCCCCGCCTCTCATTCAAGTCCCACACCCTACACTGAGAAAGTGCTCTTCCGGAGGCATTCACAGCAGGAACCCTTATCCTATATTCATTATATATGGGTTTCATGTAGACAACACACACACACACACACACACACACACACACACACACACACACACACACACACACACACCCTAGCAATGGTTCATTTTACCACAGCCTTTGACTTGATTTCACATGGTTTGGTGGAAAGGGAATGGAAATGGCCTCCACCGCACAGGACCACCTCTCTGATCTTTCCCTGGCTGTCTGTCTTTGGAGTGCAGAGAAAGACCAACTTTCCCCTCTGGGCGGCAGTGCTGCTCGCAAGGCTCTTGCCAGTCTCTCTCTCATCCACGGGGGCTATTCTGAGCACTATCCACTCAGATTCCATTACAATTGATTGAATATTATACATCAAAAAGGGAGAAAGAAAATGTTTAAGATTTTATGAATGCCAGCAAAATGATTAGAGCTCACAAAAGCTTTGAATTCTGAAACTTGGCTTCTATCTTGTCCTTACATAAGCATCTTTGATCTTCTCTTCACCCAGCTTTTAAGATGACTTTTATGTGGTCTTATGATTGTTTTATTATTTCAGGAAAATTAGACATGTGGACTTTTTTTTAAAAAAAATAGAGATTAGTTTAAGGGAAACTTTCGGTTGCATCCTAAGATAGATGGAATTTGCAGTTATTCTGTTCGCTGGTTTGTAGTCCTCAGAATTCTGAGATCACATAGTGGCCTTGGGCAAATGACTGATCCATTCTGATTCAGTTTACATTTTCTCTTCCTGCAATGGGTGATTTTGTCATCGTTTCAGGATTAATGGAGTTGGTTAACTTAGAAGAGATTTGAAGAGTATTTTACCAAAATGAGCTATTAGTACAAAAATCCCAGTTTTAGAGAAAACCATGGTAAAAAAAACAACTTAATAGGTAAGAAGTTACTGTGCAAAGGACTGTCAACCTTCTTTCAGGTGTTATTGTTTTCCCATTAGTAGCCATCCTTGAGTGTGAGTTTGTGTTCTTGGCAGGTTGCCAAAGCTGCCGTCCTATGGAAAACCCCACAGGAGTGATCTTTCAGAAAGTGTCAGAATTGGGAAACACCTGGAAGCCTTCCTTTCTACATACACACTGTCCACTGGAGTCTCAAAACAATATGATTTAGCTGTTATGGCTTCACTGCATCTATGTACTATCCATCTTGATATGTAATTACTGAGAATATTTTCTATATCAGACACTGTTCAGGCACAGAAGGTACACTTCCCAGGCAACAGTTGCAACAGTTCAGGTCTTTCTGCTTTGAGGCCAAGAGTGATGACAAATGACTTTTTGATGAAAGTGTTCCCTAGAAAATAGAAAATAGTTGACTGCAGATAGAATGCAGTGAAATTAGCTTCCTCCTTTCTTTCAGTCATGTGCTTGAGCTAGTCTTCTCATTCCAAGCCTGTTATGTGAATTATGAAAGGAGCTTCTTCTGTGACTGTTGAAATTAATTTCAATAAATGCTTACCCCACTAATTCTAACTTATCTTTCAATGTTTCATAACTCTAAGAACCTCTCTGGAGTTTCAAAGCTATAGCCTTTATATAATGTTACTGGAAGCGGTGGCATTAAGTAGTATCAATATGCAAAAAAAAATAAAATGAAAATGAAAAATCAAAACAAACAAAAGAAAACCTTCTGCAAACAGGTATTTATAAAAGTGGAGAGCATTTCCCGTTTAAGAAACACTTGACTATGTTTCTTTGTATGTGAAAGTTCCCTTTTTTCTTCCTTTGTGTTGATTCGTGAATGATGATGGATTTGTCTTTAATTATTCCTCTCTTACTTCATACTCATTTTCCCATCTAAAGCTCGTTATGGGATATTTTAAATTTTTTCTTTCTTTCATTTTTCTACATTAGCAGATTTGGCCGGGCTGCTTGGAAAACCTCTTGCAACAGCAGACCAACATGGTGACTTGTTTCTGCAGCTGGGAGAGTGATGCAGCCACGTCCACTTTTAGAGGCTAGGTTGCTACAGTCAGCATGTCTGAAGGGAAACTTAAGGGAAAGTCTTATGCATTGCCTTTCTTCATGGAAGTCCATAAACCTTAACCTGATGAGCTCTCTGAGCTTAAACTGCATAGAGAGACAGTTCTGTTAGAATAGGAAACACTCCTTCTAAATGTCTTTACCTAATAAACATTAATTATACATAATAATAAATTATATTGTGAAATTTCCATGTGTGTAAATAATGGATTTCTATCATATTCACTCCTTAATCCATGTTACCACCTCTGTCTCTCACAAATCTCCTTTCTTTTCACATGTAGCCCTCCTCTAAATTCATTTTTTCCTGGTGTGTATGTTTAGGCCAATGAATTTCATTAGGAATGTACTAGATCATGTTTACCACTGCCTGCATGAAAGAAAATATCTCTACACAGCCCCCCTTAATCATTAAGAAATGAGACAATTTTGACTTTTTTTTTCCGCATGTCCATACTGTGTTTTCTAGACTGGTTTATAGATTGTAACTCAGCCAAGAATAAGGGAGACCTTAGAAGACATCTATCTTTTACCAAGTCTTACAAAATATTTAAGTCTCTAGTGGTGAGTACAGTTTTGCATGACTATGGTAAAAGGAAGAATAAAAACTTTCATATAATTACAACCTTAAATGAAACATACATCATCCTCTTATGGGATAAATTAGTGATGAGCATATTTAATACTCAAAAACTTTAGCTGTGCATGGCCCCTGTCATTTTAATGTAGTTTGACAATTAGAACTGGTTGGAGGTAGCATAAACGTAAAATTATGTTGACTAAGAAAATGGTAACAAATTACCAATAGTCAGAAAAACATTGGGAGAATGAATGACATGTCAGAGACTTCATCTCTCTTGTGTCAAGAAATATAAGTAAGCATCCCTACCGCTGGCTGAACTTGACGAGAGCACAGTAAGTTTTAATCAGCATGGATGCAAATGTACTTCCATCATCTTCTGTCTTCTGTATTTCTCTAAACTCTGGAAATTTACATGAGTTTGTTAAAGCTCTCCTTTTTATAAGGCTTGTATCATTTTGTTCAAATAGGCTTTCATTTAATGGCAGTAAGATCTGGATGGAAGTCACTCAACCCCCTGTGTAACAACAGCTTATTTATCAATGGTGGTTGCAAACTTAGTTGCATCATTCACAGATTGGAAAGAAAATACATTGTGCTTACTTAGACTACTGCCTACCACACAGCAGAATGCTACAAAGCTATATTACCATATTTACTATTTCTGTTGTTACCATAATTTTCATTGATATAACTCATGTAATGTCTTACAATTAGCCAATGGCAGATAGTATGTGCTTATTAAATGAGAAATTAGTTGATGGATGCAACCCAATTTCTGTATTTTTTTTTGCAGTTTCCTTCTCTAATAACAGAGAAATAAAATTATCTCAGTATAAGGTTGAATTTAAGTTGTTCTTGACTGGCATGCAGGAAAGAAGTATTATCATTTCTTTGTCTTGTTGTAGCTCTTTCCAGTTTCAGCCAATGAGAGAGGAGGCTGAAGCCATAGCTTTTGTTCCTCACAACAATTCAAAGGCTTCACGTGCAGGTTGGGTGTGTATCATACAGACGTAGTCTCAAGTTTGTTGTAGGAGTTGAACCTTCCTGATATGATTTTCCTCCTCATATCTGCTCTGGGCACAGTAACAATGAAGATGTTTTCCACATCAGAAAAATGAAAGACTTAAGTTGGCTGATGTCCTTTATGGAGGTCTAAAATAGGCATGGTGTAGGAATGGCTTATGAGCCTTCTCGCTATACGGATACCCGTGCCTCTGCCTGCTTGCCAGTGTTGTTTGTAACCCTAAAGTGGTGGCTGGTTTATGATCTAAATAATACATGCTGCAAAATGTAAAAGAAACAGTGTCTCCCTGCTCTTCTCATTGAGTAAGGGATGTTTCCCAGACTCCCTTTTCCACCTCCACCACCACCCCCACGTTGAACTTATTATTAAGTTTTCTTTGTTACGGGCCACCTGCTGGTTCTTAGAGCTAGTGCCTTAGCTGATGTATGAGATCTTGCAGAATGACCTATCCACTTTAGTCTAGGAAGAGTCTGCCATCTAAGCTGGATCAACCTCCAAATGTCTTAGTTGTGCAGACTAGGTATTAGCCATTAGTTAGTCATCTCCAGTGTCAGCTACAAACACCTATCACTCCTTCATTGCCCTGCATCTTTCTTAACTTAAAGCAGATGTCCATCTGGAGAATGGAAATGTACTAACTTGCACTGTTTCCTCCAAAACAGTACCAGGGACTTCCCCTAATTCTAATCTACCTTAAACTAAATTGAATGCACATCTTGGATTGAATAACCCTATCAAATTGATTTTAAGCAGTGTTGTTAGCATTAATTCAGAGTGATGTTTTATATCTATCCTCAGACACTTGGCCAGATGTTCCAGAATATATGTTAAAATATGTCCAAGCTCTTCATTTCCCCGATTCTTTGGGTTTATCTATCTTATCTATCTATCTATCTATCTATCTATCTATCTATCTATCTATCTGTCATCTATTGGTAAATTGCATTTATTTTCTCGTTAGTCCCCCAAGTTGCCCACACACCATAATTCTCTTCCATCTTTTCTTTCTTCCTTCTTTGCCTTCCCTTCTCTCAAACAACCCCATAATTCATAACAGATATTCGAACTTTGCCCAGTGCCTATTCTGGCTCAAGAGTCCCACTGAACATAGACGGCAGTGTAGCACAACACTGGGCTTCTCCTTCTATGACACCAAGAAAGAAAATACTGCAAGGTTGTTTTTTTTTTTTTATCAGATCATCAGCTTGTTCCTGTTTCTATGACTCTTAACTGATTAAATATAAACCACACAGTGTGGTATATTCTCTGGAGGAAATTAATATGACCCAAACTAGAAAGAGATGGATGATAAACCAATTTAGGTTGGATTATCAAAGAAAAATGAGATTTGGAAGCTGTAATATCCAGGTATGAAAAGTTGAGGGGAAACCTAACTAGATCTAGGAAGCAACATGGGTAGGGAGTAAGCTTAAAGGTCTTCTCGCACAGAATGATTGTAGACCATAAGAAGGAATATCAGCAAAGTTGTTTCTATGAAGAACTAGAGACAAGCAAAGGAGAGATTTGTGCATAGCAGGTGCAGTAGGAGAGCGAGATGTTCCCAAATCAAAGGTCTAAGATGACAAAGTTTATTATAGCTACTTCCTGAATAACAAAATGGAGAAGGCCTAGATGAAGAGGCTGCTTCAGAAACTGCCCAAATATCCCAGGATGTAGATGACAGTATACAGACTGGGAGATGAGCACTGAGCAATACGGGGTATTACTATTCCCGAAGTAAAAGCAAGCTACAACTGAAGCATTCCACCTAGGAATTGAAGGAAACTAGGATTATTTTTGTGTTTCTGATATGGATAGCTATAAGGCACCCGTTTCCAAGGAAGGGGGAACTGCTGAGGAAAGGGTTGTTGGCAGTCCGTTGAGCATTTGCTTTTATTCAATCTAAATTCAAATAGAGCTTTCAAGACAACAGCAAGATACAAAGTTGCCTGTCCAAGAAGATAAATCACAACTAGAGGGAATCCTTCCAAAGCTGAAAGCAAGTAGATGGCAGGAAGGCAGAAAGCCGACTGGAAATTAGGCAGGACTAGGCAGATATGTAGGAATGCCTAGGACTTCTGGTTTCAAGTCACATGGCCACAATGGAGAGCTGTTGATGGAACTGGGAAAAGCTGTGGTTTCAGACAAGAGGGGAAGTGCTTCTGGAAGGGTGTTAAGTTACAGAAGCCAGGTGGCACTTTTTGAGAAAGGTGTGATTGCAATTCTCAAATGCTGTTGGGAAGGCTAGTTAGTCACTGTGGTCTACAGATCTGTTGTGTGGAAACTCATTGGTGCCTGGAAAGGAGCACCTTTGTTAGAGTCAGAAGGGAAGACGCCAGATTGAATTGTTTAATGCTGACAGGTAAAAGAGACTCAAAGACCTTTGTTGTAGGTAAAATTTATATTTGTGAACAACATTTACCCTTGTTTTTGAAACAGTGGTTTAATTGTCACGTGTTGGAGATCATGCCAAAGAAGGCTGTATTTATTGAGCTATCCACTCCTTCTTTAAGTTTTATAAACCTTTTGTTTTGTTTCCTTTTGCTTTGTTTTTCCACTTGGGCCTCTCGACCCTTTCCTTCTGTTTTACATCTACTTCTAACCAAAAGAGATACATATCAGAATTGCCATATGGTGTGGAAAAGGAGCAAGATCAAAAGATGTGTATAAAAACAAAATCCGACCCCGGAGAGGCCATGTGAGCAAAGAGAAGAGGGGCAGAGGGATAAGCTTGCAGCAGAAGAACGGGCCCTGAGTCTCTGCACAATCAATAAATGTTGACTGGCTATTGACCAGGAAGGGGACAGGAGAGCAAGGCAAGCACATTGGAGGGAGAATCATGTCTTCCCCACAGCTGCTGTCATCACCACCAAGCAGCTGCTCAAGTCTGCAACACAGAACCTTCCGATCCCCTTACAACTCTCCTAGGGGTCCCAACTCACACCCTGATGCTGCTGTCTTAGAAGAGGTGTCATGCGTGATTTATATGGTACGGAGCCAGAACTTGTTAAATCATGGGATAAATCAGGAGAAAACTTTGTCTTCAATAAATGGAGTTTGCATCCTACTCTCACCATGCCCTGGGTGATCCTCAGAGCCACAGAAATAGCCAGTCAAACACAGTCGCAGTTTCTCCAGCTCAAACAGAAGAGAAGCCATGCTCTGAAAATTAAACTTTCTGCCATTACCAGTGTCTTTGAGTCTCTCTCTCTCTCTCTCTCTCTCTCTCGTGTGTGTGTGTGTGTGTGTGTGTGTGTGTGTGTGTGTGTGTGTTACGTGTGTGTGCATGTGTGCATGTGTGTGTGTGGTGTGTATGTATGTGTGTGTGTGGTGTGTGTGTATTATGTGTGTGTGTGTGTTGTGTGTGTGTGTTGTGTGTGTTATGTATGTGTATGTGTGTGCATGTGTGTATGTGTGTGTGTTGTGTATGTATGTGTGTGTGTTGTGTGTGTTATGTATGTGTATGTGTATGTGTGTGCATGTGTGTATGTGTGTGTGGTGTGTATGTATGTGTGTGTGGTGTGTGTGTATTATGTGTGTGTGTTATGTGTGTGTGGTGTGTGTGTGTTGTGTGTATATTATGTATGTGTTATGTGTGTGTATGTGTATGATTGTTGTGTGGGTAGGTGTGTGTGTTATGTGCGTGTGCATGTGTGTATGTGTGTGTGTATGTGTGTGTTCTGTGTGTATTTGTGTTTGTATGTGTGTGTGTGTGTGTGTGTGTGTTTGTGTGTTGTGTATTTAGTGCAGTGTCACATGTACCATGGCACATGTATGAAAATCAAAAGCAAACCTTTGGGATCCAGTTAGCTTATTCTGCCATGAATTTTTAGCTGCTGAGCCATCTTATCAACCCTGGCTTGGAGATATAAATGGGGCATGCACTTATTAAAGAAATGTAAATAGGTTAGAACAGTCAATACTAGGCTGGTCTAGCTCACTGTACCCTGAACTCTCTCAGTTGGATCCTGTGAATGTCACTTGATTTTCTTGTCTATGGGCAGTCTTGGTGTCTTTCCCATGCTCTTCCATGTCTTATCAGCTCCTTTAGTGCTTTTTGTATATTTCATGTAATAATATTTTCCTTCTCACTCACAAAGAACACACATATCAGATTCATTTTTATTTTAAAATAAATATTAATTGATTGTTGTCTAAAAGCATCCTGGGAAGAAGCAAATGTGTCACCTTCACTATGAAGGAGTGCACTATACTCATAAGAAGACTTTGGTTTAATGAATGGAGTATGCGCTGTTTGCTACCTAGGAAAAAGAATAACAACTATGGAACCCTAGAGTGAGCACTTCTAGACCAAACAATGTCTGTCCTGGAGGCAGGATTGCTGATTTCAGTGTATGAGAAAAATGTCAACATTAAGTATATTGTTTGTTTTTTTATGCACCACAAAACACCACATGTGATTTGATATTTCATAGTAACTAGATTCAGAAGTTATGAGAAAGGTGTTTAAATTGGTATGAATAAAATATCCCCAATTTATACTAACGTATCCTAACTTCAGTGTCCTTAGTACAGGGGAGGGTCAAGTTGGGCTGGAAGGAAATCAATGACTCTTGAGTGTAGACTTAAGAGAGGATGGGAAGGCTTTGGTAGGTGAGTGTTTGAAATAATAATGTTGCACATATGAAAGCACTATTGACTTGATTCTTAGAAATCATGAAATGTATTGGGATATAGTTCTCAGTACAGCTATGGCAGAAATCTGGAGAATACTGGCAAATGTTCGTCTTTTGTTCCCTTTTCCTCAAGACTTATGGAAGACCACCCAGAAAACTCATTTTTTATGCAGCCTGTAATTACTAGGTTTCATCTTTACTTATTGCTTCTGACAAATAAAAACATATGTTAATGTGCTCTATGCTCGATGCCAGTGTTCGGCACTAATGATTTAATTACCATGGCATGCAATCTATGTACACATTTATTCTATTCATTTCCTGCATTAAGCAAATCTTCCGTGACCCTGGCGTATGTGGAAAGTGAGAGTGAAATGCAAGAAATTAATCCAAAACAGTGGATATTTCATCAGTAAGAACCGACTGTACTGAGAACAAAAGCCAAGAGGGATGGGATTAATCCATTCAGTGTGTACTCATGGAGCACTCTACTACACAGGAGGAAACAGACAAAACTAAGATGCCCTTTGTGCGGTGAAGGGACTTATCCTTCATTAGGGAAAAGTGTCAGTTAAAGAAAAGCACCGTGGGATAGGCGTAGAGGGTGAGAACGAGGAGCTACAGTGTATAAGGAAGGCTCTCATTCCAGTCTAGAAGGTAAGAAGAAAGTAGCCAGGGGAAGGTATAAAGCATGAGCACCAAGCTGTGACTTGGGAAAGTGTCTTGATATTCCAGGCAGAGCACCGCGAGCAATGTCCTGTAGTGGAAGAGAACAAGACAAGTATAGGGAGGTAAGATTAGTTGGTGTGGCAAGCTCCAACACAGAATTGTTATGAGAAAAGCAATCAGTGAGACAAGGGCGGGAGGAAAGCATGAGCAACAGCCATTAAATGCCTCTCTTTTATGCTGTTTGAATGTTAACTGAAGCCATGCACAGCCACTGGAAAAAATTAAGACGAGAAGAACACAAATAGACTTGGAGTTTAGAATGATGACTCTAGCAATATGTAGAGTGGAACTGAGGAAGTAAACACAGAAGGAGTAACAAGACTACCAGATTATTGCTGAAAATATAAAATGAAGAATCTAGGGTCCACATGTCTCAGTGTTGTGGGGAAAGAAGTAGACCTGAACTCCAGGTTTGTCAGGTGTTTGGATAGCAGTTATGCACTGAGATGGGACACACTAATCCCTTTATTCAGACACAAATGTATTTAGTGCTTACAGGATGCAAGCTTGATTGTGGATGTTGCAGAGATGATGCTATAGACAGGGTTATTTTGTTTGTGGAGTCTTAGCTGTAGGGGCAAGAGAGACATCAAGATTCCTGGAGCCTGAGGTGTTGGGGGTTGGGGCATCTACATAGAGTGCAGTAGGAAATGGAGGAATGTTGCTTCAGACAAGAAACCAAGTTAATATCTTGCAAATATTCATTAAACTGGGAGGATAGATAGGAACATAAAATTGTGGAGCACAATATATGAACAAGTATTAGAAAAGTGATAAAGAAATGTACTCTATAAAAGCAGAGGTGTAAACAGAGGGAACTGAGCCTCCATAGGAAAAACAGCAACAGCAACAAGAAGACGACCGGGGAAAGTAAATGGGGTTGGGGATGAAGATGGAGTCGAAGAGTGTTTGCCTAGACACATGAAGCCCCTGGCACTGCATACACTGAGCATGATGGTATAGCCTCCAGCCTGTGGTCGAGTCGGGGGAGAGAGGGAGAAGCAAAACAAGCGTGAATGAAGAATGATCAGAAATTCAAGGTCATCCTCACTACCTAGAAAGTTCAAGGCCAGCCTCTGCTGTGTGAGACTCTGCTCAAAATGATTGTACCAACGGGCCCAATCAGGAGTTTTAAGAAAAACAAATGATTGATAATCCTGAATGCTGTGGAAGTCAAGAGAAAAATAAATTAAATGCTAGGTTTAATAGCAGCCATTCCAGGTGCCCTTGTTGGTTTTATGATTTTGATGGAAGGACAGAAACAGATTTATTGGTAAATTGAAGACATGAGAGAGTAGAGAAAGTGAATCGAGCAATGTAACAATATAATAATATAACTAATTGGAGTCAAAGTGAAAGGAAATAAAACACTAGGGGAGAACCTTATTTGTTCTAATATAGGAAATGGTTGCGCATGCTTAAAAATAGCATGATAAATGAGATTATAAGGAGATAATGGACTTCCTCAAGGGGATGATGGTTGACAGATTCAAGTTCCTCAAGACTAAGGAAAGCCTGGTGTAGGGAAAGCTGTAGCCACGCCTTCTTAGGGGCTACAGGTGTGCCTGACCAGGCTTGTGAGGGCGTGGTCAGAGTGACGTAGTGGGACTGCGTTTTCGGTTTCGGTTTCTCTTTGCTTCTTGCTGTACAGACCTCTACCACGCCAGCTGGCTAGGTTGCTCTGTAAGTAAGGCTTTTCCCTATTAAATACCCTTATATTTCTACCTGACTCTGTATTGGTAATTTCCCACAATATCCTGGGATTCTGGACACTGCACTGAAGACAGCAATGGCTACCTGTGCTGTGGCGGAAGGGGAGGCAGAGTTTTTGGCAGATGCTGACATCTGCAGCATCAAGATGGGTATGGAGCAGGACCTTCTTTCTATACCACGACCTCAATCTTCACCTAAAACAAGTGAGCAGTGATGGGGCTCGGGACATGAATCATGATGATGGCGTCGACTCACTGTGGGCAAGGAAAAAAAGTATTGAAAGTCATTTACACCGCCAAAGAAGCTTTTGGTTTCCCATCCCCAGTGTGGGCAGATATGCTCATCCATTTTCAGCAGCCAAAAGAAAGCAGTAGATGATGCGAATGGTTCTCTACACTGAAAATATTCAAAGTAAGTTCCATAGTATTAGCATCAGGGATCGTGAGCTGTAAACTGAAAGTACCAGGAAGAAAACAGTGCGACTGAGTGAATGGGACAGAGCAAAATCCATTCAACTATCTATGAGCTTTGGAACGAAATCTGAGCACAAAGGGAAGGGTGCACTTGCCAGAGTTATGGAGAAAGCCCGAGGTGCAGGGGTGAAGGACGATGACTGGACAAACACAAGATGTGGCAGAATTGATTTGTTCCAGAATATGG
Source organism: Cricetulus griseus (assembly GCF_003668045.3). Taxonomy (NCBI): domain Eukaryota; kingdom Metazoa; phylum Chordata; class Mammalia; order Rodentia; family Cricetidae; genus Cricetulus; species Cricetulus griseus. The sequence goes on along the minus strand of NW_023276806.1, from coordinate 11,647,931 downwards.
ATCTCAGAGGGAAAGGTTACTGACAATATTGGAGGTTTAGAGAGGAGACAGCCAGAGCAACGTGCAACTTCTGTTCATAGATTTAAATCATTGGCTGGCCAGAAATGCTGGCATCTTAAATTTCTTAATGATTGATGCACTTTCAAAGATCAGGAGCAAGAGAGTTGGGCATCAGTTCCTGCTCACCTATTTCCAGCTGTCTCATAAGAAATTTTAGTGCATTTTTAATTTCATAATTTACCATAATAAGCAAAACCTATTCCTCCAGGAAAGGTAAACCTGAAAGTGGAAGAAAAGGTTTTATTCTAGTTGTATGGATAGGGATATCAATTATGTTAAATGTATCTTCCCTTTTTGAAAATGCAGACACTTTTTAGAGAATTATCATTTAAATAAACTAAAAAGAGAAGGTATTCCTTCAAATACTGTACTTATCAAAGTAGTTGACAGGCTTCTAAAAAGCTTTTATTTTAAATTATATAATTGGTTTCAATAATTGAATTACTTTAAAAAAAGTTTATGGGAAACTGTTTTATAGATTTCCAGGCAAGAGAGGGTTGTATAGGGCTGAAATCCAATGTACGAGGAGAGTCGGAACTGAAGCAGGGAGTGGGTGGTTGAATTGTACAAACATGGCAGGAGAAACTGCCCCAATGGAGCCCAGAGAGACTGACTCCATTGTTAGCCAAGAGGTAAAAGACATCAATAAAAAAGAAAAAAGCAAAGGAACCAAATACTGGGAAATCCCTGCAGGTCTCTGCAGAATAGCTACTCCTGCTGGTACACCTTTGTTCCTCCAGCCTTCCTGCTCAATGCATGAAATGGCTGATATTTACTGGAAGTCAAAACTGAAAAGTTATCCTGTAGTAACATTAAACAGCCACCCAGGGTGAATGAAGACCTTTAAGTGTGGGTGCTATGATTCTTCTTCTTTGTCTAAAATTTGGGCCCAGAGTCTGACTGCCACACACTACTCATCTTTTGCCTGAACAAACTGTTAAGGAGACAGGCACTATGGTATAAGGACAACATCAGTTCCTTACATCAGCAGTTCTAGAAGTGAAGGTTTATATCTGAACCACCCAGTATTCTTCAGCCTTGAATTACATAGCCACCAAAAGTGATGACCAAGTTTGAGAAAGGGATAGATGTATTTTAGATGTTAAAGAGTGCAGAAAATTTACCATGGTCTCAACAGGTCAGTAGCTAACAACAGCAAATGAGGTGTGGCTATCTATCCATTCTGTTTTTTTCTGCTACTAACTCACAATGGCGCACCAGCTATGAACATTAGCAGTGAGTGGCACGTGACAGCCAAATACGGAATTCCTAATTACCCAAGCAAGAGTCAATACTATCCACACCCACCAAGTCTTCCCAAGGCTCAAGACCTTTGTGGCAGAGGGAACGGAAAGGCAGTAAGAGCCAAGGGACAGGGCTTTCTGGATACGATGGTCAATTTGACATATGAACTTGCATTGGTTGTGACAGCATGCATACATAAGATATGTGCAAGCTCCAGCAACACAACATCTCAGCAACCAGGAGGAGGTGAGCATGAAGTTCTATCTGTATCTGAGGAGCAGTTAGTAATTGACAGCTGCAGGGAGAGAGAGTCAGTCATTTTTAAGGGTGTACATCCTAGTAGGATTAACATGCTCCAGAGTGGGACCCCACACTTAAATGTACATGAGTAGCATTTGTGTGACCCCATGAGTTTAAAAAAATAATGAGGACACAAAGTTGGGTGAGTGTGGGGTAGAGAGATGGATGGAGGAGGAGATGGAGGAGGAAGTGAGTATGATCAAAATATAATACAGAATTCTTATAGACTTAATTAACATGCGAAAATGTAAACTGTTCAAAAGACTCACATTTCCCAGATGGACTCTTCATGACAGCTGTGGAGGCAAAAGCTCAGTGGTCGCAAGCTCATGGAGAACTTCTGAGGTCAGTAACTCTACACTTTGCACGGACGGCAACAAACAACCACCGTGCCTCTAAAAAGTGACTTTTATGTAAATGAGCTGTTATTCTTTCCTGTGTAACCCATGTTACAGGTAGTGGTTCCCATACCTGTGAATGCAGTGCAGCAGGGCTGGTCAGAAAGATTGTGTGGTCTCAACAGGAATAAGGATACCCTCTTTCTTTTATATATTTTTTTCTTACCTTTAGTGTGCATTTTCCATTCTCAAGTTTGTCTCATGTTTTAAGTGGTTGCTGGAGTCCCGTCCCCCCACCACACCCCCTGCCATACCCCTGTTACATTTTTTTAAGTAGACACAGGTGCACATCTGGGGCGCTCAGCAGCTATGTTCACTCTTCTAAGCAGGGCTTCCTGAGGTCACATCCAATAATTCCTCTTTAAGTCTTTGAACATACCTACCTGCAATTCAGAGCCTTCTAATTTGCAGCATGATGAAATTAAAAAGGGAAAGAAAAGTAAAGCAATATAAAAGAAACTCACTGCCCTCCTTAGTTCTGTCAATTTGATACAGCCTACGGTCGTCAGACATGAAAGCATCATTTGAGGAACTGATTAGATTGGATTTAGGCTGTGCATGTCTGTGTTGGGATTACCTTGATTTTTCATTGATGTGCCAGGCAAAGCACACTATGGGCAGAACCAACAATAGGCAGGTGGTCCTGGGCTACGGAAGAAAGTCAGCTAAACCTGGATCTGTGAATGAACTTGCGAGTGAGACAGCTATCCAGCAAGCAGCTCTCCTCCATGGTTTCTGCCTCCAGGACCCTGTGTTGAGCTCCTGTCCTTCCTTCTCTCAATGATGGATTGTGACACCAAAGTACAGGTCAGTTAAACCCTCTTTTTCCCAACTTGCTTTTGACTAAAGTGCTTATCACAGTAACAGAAAGCAAAGTGGAACTTTCTTTACTCCCTGAGAAGAAGGGAGGGAGGGACAATTAGCTCTCATTCCATGTGAAGATGCATGCTCCCCAAATCTCATTTGCCAACTACATGAGAAGGCACTCTGCCCAAATGAGAGACAGAGATAGGTCAACAGGGCTAAGAACCAAAATGTAGAGAGGCAGCAGACCCTTCTCAACATCAGAAATGGAGAACAGCTATGAGCAGAGGTCTCAGAATGAGGAGGAGAAGGAGAAGGAGGAGAAGGAGAAGAAGGTGGAGGAGGAGAAGGAGAAGAAGGGGAAGAAGGAGAAGAAGACGATGACTTCATGCCAGGAAGCCAGTGACTGAAGCACTGAGGATATGAACTGAGGGATGGAAGGCCATTCTGTTCATGATTATAGCCATAGCAATAGAAACTTTTTGAGAAAATAGTAAGAAGCAATAGATTTGAAGTAATTACTGGGGCACAGGCAAACACAGCCTTACATTTTCTTTGGTGTGGCCTATCAGTTGTGTATTATTGACGGTGTGATTAGTTCACTGGAGTGTTTACAACTGATTGAGTAGTGTGTGCAAAAACTGGCAACTGAATCTCCTACCTCCCCTAGACTTCAAGTTGAGACTGCTCCCATACAAAGCCCTCCTACTGAGACTAGTTCCCTCTCACCCCCATCCCTGTGTTGAAGTTCCAAGGTACTGAGTAGTTGGTGGCACTTTATCAGAGGGTGCAAAGCCCAGATGACCCCAGCTTTTCTGTGCAGCATTGGTGTGCCTGTTCTTTCTTCATTTCCTCACGTCTACAGGCAGGCTTCTAAGACTGAGCCACATAAGACATGAGGGGAACTCAATTTTCCCACAGAGAGAAATGAATTCTGACCTTTATCTCAGTCCATTCCTGAAAAATAACTCAAAATGCATCATAGGCCTAAATGTAATGGTTGAATTACATCAAATGTAAACATTTATATCATAGAAAAGAAGCCTACATAAGGAAATGAAAATGAAGACCAACAACTTACAGACAATACTGAGAACTTAACTTATATGTACTTATAGTAAAAATGGAACAGACAATTGTAAAGGGTAAGAATTTGAACATACATTTATTTCACAGTAAAAGTTGCTTGTGTCATTACTTATATAAAAAGAGTATTCTGCTTGCTAGTCAGCATGGAAATAAATACAAGTTAAATCTACAATGGTGAACATTTTTTTATGTACCAAATCAAATGTGAAGGCTTGACAACACAAAGTATTGGCAAGACATGAAGCAAGTGAAGTGTCGTGACATAGGCCTGTAGGACATAGTATATTGGAGTTCTGATCTCCAGAACATTCCAATAAAAATTCTGTACTACTTTAATATGCCTTTCTGTTTTAAGAGCAATGGTAACTAATATCTTTGATGATTAAAACATATATTAGCATCTAATGGATGTATAAATATGTTTTATACAGTGCAGTGGGACTCAACCTGTGGGTATGACCCCCTTTGGGGGTCTAAACCTCTTTTCACAGGGGTTGAATATAGATATCCTGAATATCAGATATTTATATCATGATTCAGAACAGTAGCAAAATTACAGTTATAAAGTAGCAATGAAAATAATTTTATTGTCGGGGGCCAGCACCACATGAGTAATTGTATTGAAGGGTGGAAGCATTAGGAAGGTTGAGAACCAGTAGTATAGTGGATAGTTGGAAAGATGCTATTCACCAACAATAAGGAATCAATCATCAATATATACAATTGTGTGGGTGCGTGAACCCCCAGAGCACATTCTTTTTTCTGTGCTGTCTGGTTCCATATGGTTGATTTTAGCTGTTATTTTTTCATTAAAGGGATGAAGTAACCAATGCTGATGTTGAGTAGAAGCAGAGGTGAATGACTACAAGGCAGAATACTGGTGGTTTTCTGAATGGTAGAAATGCTTTATTCCCCATTTGTGACGATAAATACATGGTTATGTGCTCATCAAACTTCCCCTGAGCACAGTGTTTTGGACAAGGGGTTCAAAAAGCTCACTGAGACTCATTCCTGGGAAGTAGGGCGTTGATAAGACGAGTAAAGCCAGGGTGGTCAGAGAGAAGGGCAACCAGATGGTAGGGAAGCTTAGGGGAATTCAAGTCTATGCAACGGAGACAACATGATGAAATGTCTACTAGAGGAGTCCGAGAACTCTTGGTGGAAGTGAGAGTCTGCTTTCAGAGCCTTTGGAAAATAGGCCATGTTTCACAGCAAGATCCAACAGCCAAGCTTTTCGATTTCCAGGCGTGAGGCAGAGAACAGGGTTAGGAGCAGGATGTGTCATGCCAATAACCTCTTTGGTATGAACTCTCTTCTCAAGTGAGAAATCTGGGAAGTATATTAGCTCTAGACTCCCAGTGTCTCAGCAGGGTGACTGTTGGTCTGTGTGGCCAGGGACTATATTCTGTCCTTACATTCTTGTAAGACTAGGTGCATTTTATTACATATAACAAAGTTTACTCAAAAAGTTAAAAAATAAAATGCACCAAAGTTAGAATTAAGAAATGTGAGCTCACTTATTTAACACAGATTTAGAGCAAGAATACTATGTAAAGTTAGAGTTGGAAAAGAACAAAGCAATTACTGTGAATGGAGTCTGTAGAGAAATAGAAAACTACTAACAAAAAAGCCCCAAGTAAAAATAGATTTTCTAAAAAAGAATTCAGTTTTATGGCAGGATTAAATTCCAAAGTAAGTGCTCAAATTATGCCAACTAGTATAGTTTATAGCAGGAAGAGCTAATACAAATTATACCCATGCATAAAATTCACTCATTAAAATAGTTGTTACATGTGAAGATAATAATATTGTTTGGGGTAAAGATTTATTTATGGATTTATTTTTTTCAGTTTTACATGGATCTGCCTGCAATTTTGTGTATCACATGAAGATGCCAGAAGATTGTATTAGATACCCCCTGGACAGCTGTGAAAGCCATACAGGTACTGGGAAACTAACCAGTCTTCCACAGCAGTCATATGCATTCTCTAGCCCAATTAATGAATATTGCTGAATATGTTTTAATTTTAATGAACACCTATTAGGAACTAGTCATAGATAATGAAGACAAACCAAATGTCACCCATGTTGCTGTAAGGAAAAGAAAGTTTAATATTTAAGTATCAATTATAGTATGATATACACCTACTATAAAAAATAACGGATGTAGTCCTTTTAGGGGCTGTGACTAATTTAGATTTGGCTTGGGTGGTATGGAGGGGATTATTATGACAACAATGTCCATGAATATATATGTTCATATTGAAAATTGTGAATTAGCACCGATTATGGAGTCCTTCAAAGAAAATCTCTACTAAGGAGTGTTTCCATTTATTAATGAAATGTCATTAATAAACCCTGAATTTAGACTTCAGTCCACTGTAATCTACCTGCCTGTATCCATGAAATTTTGTAGCCAGAATTAAGAATGACTTCTTGTTTGCTGATTCAGCATTTGAATTCTTCTGTACTCTTTGCCCAGCAGCATTGCTCAGGGCATATTGCTCCCCCTTTTTTGGAGCATCTTTTCTTATGATTGCATCTTCCATCATGTCTACTGCATGCCTCTAACAATAGAAGTGAAGCATGTTCTCCATGAGTGACATCACAGCAAATTCGGGACTATGCTCCTCTCAGTTGACTAACTATACGGCACTCACCAAAGTGACCCTGAGACCCCAAATTGCTCCTCTGAAATTGTGCTGTTTCACTTCATATCTCATTATGAAATGATTATCATGAATTGAATTTTTGCTCCATGCCAGATGCTGTTCTTTGAGTTTTGCATGTGTTAATTCATCTTTGTAATTTTCATCCTCATGAAATTCAACCTCAAAAAAATTCCAATTTTTTCAGGTTGAAAAACTTAGTTACGTGGTACCAAAATAAATTGCTTAAGGTCACAACTTGTATCTGTAACTTCCTTGTAGTCTGACTATAGGGCTCACATTCTCAACCAGGTGCGAAGACCATGATTAATTGTGTAACATTTCACATGGTAAAGGTGACATTTCAAGTCAGAATAAGGAAGTATAGCCAAAAGGAATATTGCCATAATTAGAATATTATTTGAGAAAAATTAATATACTGCTAGACTGTTTCTTCACCATACTTGCTAAGTGCACTAAAGACTTTTGGATAAATTAAAAAGTAGAAAGCATGCATATGACTTTTCAAAATACTTTTATGGATGCGACTGGAAAAATGTCTCAGCAGTTCTTTGCACTGGGTGCCCTTCCAGAAGATTTGGGTTCAATTCCCAGCACCAACATGACATCTCACAACTGCCTGGGAATCCACTTCCTAGGGATTTTGATGGGGGAGGTCCTTCTGTGTATATGTTTATCTTATTGGTTGTTGAATAAAGCACTATTGGCCAATAGGGAAGCAAGATAGGTAGGACTAGGAGTTGAGGAGAATTCTGGGAAATGTAGTAGAGAGTGGTTGCTGTGTGATCCCAGGAAGACAGGACACATAAGGTCAGTGTCCTCAATAAGATAAGTCCTTATAAAAATACATAGATTAGGAGTTATAGTTGATACTTAAGACAGATCTAGCAAATAAGAAATCCTAGTCATTGGCCAGCAGCGTTGTAACTATTAATCTTTGTGTATTATTTGGGGGCCCTAACATGGTGGTAGAACTCAAGCAACTGGCAGAAAGAGTTATCATTACAGAATGTGTTACCTCACATTGATATACACGCAGGTGAAACACCAATGCACATAAAATATTTTAAAAAGTACTTGTATAAAGAGGTACTTTGTTCATGGTATGAATGGCTGAAACAAAAATCAAGAAGCAGCAGCAGACTTGACTTCAAGAGCTTAGAGAAAAAGTCTACGCCACAAAAAATGCAAACAGACATAACCCTTGGACAAAGTTACTAAGAATAAACAAAAACAAAAACCAGTTCACTGAAGAGAAATGGAAAATATAACAAATTTCTCACAGATATAAAAACATATACATATGTGAACATATGGAATTACTATCAAAATAAAAATGGAAACAGCATTTGATAACATTAATTTTCAGTATTGTGTCTCAGCATGGAAACAACTATGGGTATGGAAGATTTGATAGTCCTATATGGCTGTGGTGTGTATAATTGGCAAAGTGATTTGATAAAATAATCAGGTAGTCAACATTTTGCCTCAAACTGTTAACGTGTTTTGCAAACACATTTGTCTTTAATCTCACTATTTTACTCTAATGTAGATATGGGAACATAATGTTTTCAGGTTCATGTATTATTTTGGAGCAAGGTCTTATTATGTAGCCCATGCTAACCCTCAGTGCACAGCAATCCTACTTCAGCCTCCCAATTTAGGGATTCCATGAGTGCAGTCATCTTTCCAGTCCATATATCTGGCAGGACATTCACTCCTGAGAATCTCAGCAATCAAATATTGACATCAGTGTGCATATCCGATCTTAAGGATTGATGTAGATTGCAATAGGTTGGAAAGTTAAATTTGTTGCTTTTTCTTCAGACACATGCATGTGAACTTCAGTGTTTACATGTGCTTTCCAAGTAGCCTGGCAATATTTCCTTGTCAAGACTGTACTTGCAAACAGATGGAAATACATTCAGAAGACTATGGAAATCCTCAAGTTAGATTCTTGGGCTATATATGGAAATCTCCTGGCTTTGGGTATAATATTGCATCACTTCAACCTTACCACCTTCTGGTTCAGAAGGATATAGACTATACTCAGTAATAATAAAATATGTATTGATATCTCCTAAACGTGTCATCAAAAGTTAGTTCCCTTGAGAAAATTCCATCACTCACTTTTTAATCATCATCATCATCATCATCATCATCATCATCACTACCATCATTATCATTGTCTCCACCCCGTCATCTCGCCATCATTGAAATGATTTGCATTGTTCTAGTTCAAGTATACTGAGAGGTCACAGTTCCAAAATCTCATCCTCTATACAGTTGGTCAAGAGAGACACCTGTTTGAGATTTAGACAGTGAGAAGGAAGCAGCAACCAATCACCTTAGAAAGGTGTAATGGTCAGGTGCATTGTGGTCACATGCAAGACTGAGCGCCTATGTCATCTCACTGTCTCATCTATTCCAAACTTGCCTCTTCTTCCCAAAATTGACCAAGCACACCAACAAATGGAAACTTGCTGACTTTGGTCTATAGAGAGAAGACATATGCCCATAGATGCCTTAAGAATTTCCACCATCATGAAGGGTTGACAGTTGAAATATAGGACACTCCTTTAAATTTGGATTTCAGATGTAACATAAATGCTTTATTCTTTTGGTATGAATACATTAAAATACTCCAGGATTGATTGTGACAGTGCAAACAGTCGACTAATATTTCATGGTAAGTATGGCCCTGAATGGACTGAAGTCTTGCATTGATGAGAAATACTTGTCTTAAACAATTGTTTCTGAAACAATAACTATATTGGGCATCCTGAACCTGTCATTCACTGGGTATGGTAATTCTTGCTTTGTTGAAGTGATTTGCTTTGGTTCTTTGGTTAATGAGTTGTTGTCTGATGCTACAGCTCCATTTCCACAGTCCTGATTCCATTACACAATGCCTAGTTAAAGAGTAATGCCCTTAGCTGTGCTGTGATGGCACACACCTTTAATGCCAGCATGTGGATCTTTGTGAGTTTGATGCCAGCCTGGTCTACAAAACTACACAGAGAAACCCTGTCTCAAAAAAAAGCAATAAAACAAACAAACAAAGGTAACACCCTTTTACACAGGATTTACATGGTGATTTTCCACTCATGGTTTTTATACTGATAGAAATGATGAAAATAAAAGCAATGATAAATGCTGACATCTACATATACAGCATTGAAAATTACCCAATAATTCCATCCTAATTTTTATTAGTTATAGCATCTCATCCTTAATGTATCTTAAAATTAACACACAGACCTTAGAGAGTAATTTTCAGATATTTCATACCCTTTTTTTCTCCAGTTTTGGTTAAGGAAAGTGCAAAATAAGTTTTTCACTTCAGAGGTATGTATCTGATAATTAAGAAAGTGAGACAGCAAGAAGGTAGAGAAACCTTGAGAGTCCTGTAATGAGTGAATGGAGTACCTGGGGGTGAGATTTGCTATTTCTGAAATTCCAAGCTGCTGTCATGGTTATTGTTCTAAGCTGACACCATACATTTTTTTTTAAAGAAAGTAAACTAAACCTTGATATTTCACATCATCAGTCTGCATTAGCTTTCTGTGTCCTACCTACAAAGAGACATTTATCCTCAAATTGAAATTTCCAAAGGTAACATACTTCTTAAGTTTTAGTGTTTACACTAAACTTAAATACCCCTTTGTTCTTCTTACCAATATCATTTTTATTTGTTATCAAATATGTGTTTGTGAGTTCAATTTCTGATTAAAACTGATTTTTATGCAAGCCCTCCCCAAGACTTCCATAGTGTACCTCAGAGAGGATATTTAAACTGACTTACTGGACTAATTGACTTATCAGGAGTCCTTCCATAGAGATTGGATTTGGGGGTGAAATACTGTCGAAGTTTCAAAGGGAAAAGTAATGAATTGCCAATATTTGAGAAAACAAACTGAGCTTGATTGACATATAAGATTTAAATGAAAATGGAAAAAATGGCCAAAATGGAGTGGGTGGGGAAGAGTAGAGAAAAAAGTAGTTTCAGTAGAATTGCATGGCTTGTTGCAGCATTTCACATACATTAAACTGCTTTTCATTAGTGCCAGCAATGATTGACTGCAGACTTCCTAGGAATAAGTATTTATTCACCGATTTTTCATATTTGGGGAATATTTGTTATATTGCCCTAAATAGATTATTCTTTTCTCAGAGATCTAATTCCCATGTGGTGCTTCCACGCTGTTTATGTGTTATTGAGTATGTGTGTGGTAGATGAACTACTACTGTGTTGGTTAAATGTCCAAATTCTAGAAAGGGAATAAAGAGTAAAAGAAGATAAGAAATTTGGCTAGTAGAAATTATTTCTTGTTCTTAATTTTAGCTTTGTATGGCTTTTGTTTATTTTCATGGTATTCAAAACTTTTCCTTTATTGGAAATCAGAGTAATTTATAAAATCCCACTTCTAATGCTTTTATCAAGACTGCCTTATAAGTATTCACAATATTCCAACAAAAAATCTATTGCAAACATAGTTTAGTGATTTAAAACAGTGTCTTTTCCAGTTGACTCTAGACTAATATTTCATAATATATAGCAAAGACAAACTGCTGCACACCGATGATGTCCTTGGATGTTGAGGCAGTATAGAAACCTGTGAAGTTTTCAAACACTTGTCTTACCTTGCAATAGGTAGGTATCAGTTAACGGGCCATTCTTTACCTAGATATCAAAGCTTAGCTTTCTGTAGTGGACTAAGTGGGTTCAAATCCTACCTCGACCATGTTCTATGCCAAATCTGTTAAAGATATTTAAATGTAAAATGAAGATAATACCGGTACCTACATCAAAGCCTTGGGGATAGTGACACGATGTGGGTAACACTGTACCTAAGTCTCCATTCATCAGTCAGTGGAAGCCATTGTAAGAACTGTGCAGTTTACAAAATACACCTTGCTTTCTCACACAGCAGTGAATTTATTCCCTACAAAAATCTCCTCAGAGTGAGTAAAATGGAGCCATGGTCGTCTGCCACCACATAGCTGAGCAAACCAAGGGTCAAGTATTTAAATGGTTGCTGAAGTGTTTAAGTAATTTCACAGCTGGTAAATGGGAAAGCCAGGAGTTAAATGGACATTAGTTCTCCCCTATTCAACACCCCCACACATACCCAGAGCATGTCAAAGGCTACAAGAAGTAGTTCTTTTCACAAAGAACAAAATATTCCTGCTCATTTTCAGAGCTTCCTGGTGTGGTGTCAGACTTGCTTGATAAAGAACAGGACCTTCCCAGCAATACCAGGTTCCTTGATCCCCCGTTGAGAGTAGATTTCTTCCATAGGAGGGTGTTTGGTTTTGACCCTCAACCTATGTTTCTGTTTCACAGCTACTGGAGAGCAAGATCTGTGCAGCTGAAACGTTCAGTTCTGAGAGCTGTGTATCTGGCTAATGTGATGGCAGTGGAGTTTCAGATGTTGGCCACATGAATTGGAAAAGTAATTTTCAGCACTAAAATGAGAGCAGTGGCCATCTCTTTTCATGTGTTGGTGGATGATCTGGCATACATTCGATTCGTGAACATGCCCAGATGGCATGAGCCTTTCTTTTCTTGGGGTCTGAATATTATATTTCTTGTAAATCCAAAGAAATGTGTGTATCTTCCTGTAGTTAAGTTGTGCATATGAAGGCCCAGGGAGGGACACACATAAGAAACTCATGCAGGACATTAAGTGTTCTAGTAATTATGATCTCTGTTGGAGTCAGAGAAGAGGGAAAATAATCAACAAATCTAAGAATTACTGAGAATAAAAGCTCTCTGTGTTGGGAAATTTAAAAAGAGGTTACAAAACAAATGCTCTGACTGCATTTTCTCCAGCAACTGCCCTCCAGGAAACCTGCATTTAGAAAACTCTTTTTTTTTTAATTAAAAAAAATCTCATTTTACACACCAAGTCCAGTTCCTCCTCCCTCCCCTACTCCTGCCCTCCCCCAACCTCCTACTCTTCCCAAATCCTATCCACTCCTCAGAAGGGTCACGCCTTCCTTGGGGAGTCAACAAAGTCTGGCATACCAAGCTGAGGCAGGACCAAGCCCCCCTATCACCAACAAAGACAAACTAAGTATTTAAACTAACCATTGTCTGTCTGGTACCTGAAAATAAATAAGGAACAGCCTATCAGCTGTCCTGCATGTGAAAAAAAGACGTAAGTTAAAGACACATGGGTGAAAGCAAACATGAAGCGCTTAGAATTTCTCCAACTACAGCAGTGTGCCGCCTATCAGGCCTCTTTAGGAGCCGGTCTTCTGGGGGAAACATTCTTCTTTCAAAAGTGTCAAGTAAAGGCAACAACTCAACCTTGTTAGCTGGAAAGTGGCCCTGTGCTCTGAAAATTCTAGGCTGAGGTCAGGAGAGCCACAGAAACCATGATGAAATATGAGATTCCATCAAGTGCCAGACTCTGCGTTACTTCACCGAAAGAACTTCTAACTAGATAAAGAGAAATTCCAGACACTGCTGTCATGAGCTAAAATAAATAAAGAAAATAAGATAAATAACCTCTCATTGGAAACTAAAGCCTTCTAAGATTTAATAGAAAGGGACTGAGACAGAACTACAGTGAACATGGAAGAAACTTGACTTCATTAAAGGTGAAGGGAGATATAATATTGCCTGCATTCTGCTTAAATAATCTCAGTATTTTATACTCACAATAGGTGATCTAAATTTTTTAACCAGAAGAAAACCATGGGAGTATATGAGAGAGAGAGAGGATATTCATGATTGATTTTAGTTTCTGCAGGAGGAAACCTAGGGGCTGAGTTCTGAGAAGTGAGTTGATTTGGCCGGTTATCTCAGAATGCATTAGAGATAGAGGAGAAGCAGAGAAGGCACAAAATATTGGCTATATTCCCAAGTCATTTAGTGACTGAGGCAAACCAGGGAATTCTGGGACAAGGGTACAGCTCAGCACAGGGGCCTGGAAATGTATGTGTTTACTTAGTCTGTTCACAGCTGGTTATGTGCAAAACTTTAACACTTCTCACCTGGTATGTTGGCATTTTCAGAATCTGGGTATGTTGAGGTCTCAGCCTACAGTTGGAGCACCCACCATTGTCTTATGATGCCTAAATTCAGCTTTTTCTTTTGGATTTTTGTGGTTATTGATTCTCTGCAAACATTTCTACTTTTAAATGTGACTCATTTAGTGATAAAAAGAAAATCTCTCAAGAAATTGATGTATAAGATGACACTGTGTGAAGAATAAGCGCTTTTGCATAAGAACACAACTTTAATACTAGCTCTACCAACCAACAAGTGATGGGGGCTTGCTTTTTATCTCCAGTTATTTTTCATAAGAGCAATTTATAGTTTGTAGAACTATAATAACACACTTCAAGGTGTATCTTTGTGCTTGGCCTCTAGTGTCATCCAACAAGGGTTAGCTGTGATCACCAAGGTCCTCATCAGAACTACTACCTCACTATATTGAGTACCAACATTGTCGATGCAGTCATCAACATTTTCTTGTATAAAATATTGGACAGCTTCTCTGTCAGAAAAAGTATACCACTTCTAAGGTTTCAGTCTTCAAAAAATAGGTGAGAAGGACACAACATCTCAGAAGTGAAACTTGCTGTGTTTCTACTGCACTTATCATTGGTGGATAGCTGCTTTGACAGAGCATATAGACAGGTACTAATTAACAGGTGGCAGCTCTAAGGAAAAAGAGCCGTGTAAATACTTATTTAGAAAATATTTAGGGTAGTCATTATAGAGCTCCAAATTACCATGTTTTTTTTTCTATCAAAAAGTATTTTCTCAAATTAATCACCAGGATGAAGCCTTTCTATTAAAAAGCCATTTAGTATCACCTCAAGTACAGCTGGCTGAACCGATATGTGGTTCTGGGTACAGGTTTAATGTTTTCTAACTTATGACAATGGAAACAACAAGAAGCCAGCAGTTGCCTATGGAAAGGAAACCATTTTATATGGGTATCCTGGGCTAAGTTTGCATACATGAAGAGTTTAGCACCAAGTTTCTCAAAGGCAAATGTTTTGTGTGCTAACTGATTGGTCCAGCTGTTTTATTTTGGGACCCCAGTAACTCAGATATGAAAATAATTGGAAAAATCAAGTGAATCAAGCAATGACTATTGAATGTTGGTCTTTGCAATTTCATTATTTTAACAAACAAAAAGTGCTATAGCCATAACTCCCAAATGTTGATCATCAGTCCTAACCAGACAGTCAAAATGCTTGTTTTCAAATCCTTATCCATCTTTAAGACTAATGAACAGTGCAGTAATGTATTGTAAAATCACTGAGTTTTATTTAAACATCTACTAACAACTTGCTAGGTCACAAGGCAAATCTTTGAGAATTTTCTTTGACTATTAACCTTCTTTATGCACCTATTTCCAGGTCATCAGCCAATTCTAGAGGTTTTCCTTCAACATATCTCTGATCCACACTCGATATCATATTGTTATATGTCATTTACTCTAAGCCAACCATTGTTTCTTGCTTGAATCACAATGATGGTCAACTTGGACTCCCGACTTCATATTCCATATTCCAATTCCAGACTAGGTAGAAAGCTTGGAAAATACTCTAATCAGATCCTATTACTTTTCTTCTTAAAATTTTATAGAGGTCTTAGCTCAGACACCATGTAATATTTAAAATTATCACTTAAACATGTGTCATCTACATGGTCCTTTGGCTCCATGTAGCAGTCTGTCTCTTACTAAGTCATAGTTGTTTCCGTTATCATGGCATACTTCCTGACTTTGAATTTGTCATTTGCTTTCCAGAGTATTCTTTTCCAAAAAGTTATTTTAGGAATAATTTCTTATAATCAATCCTTAGGGTAGTTCTATCATATCTTCATTGTTTATTGCTCTCAGTAACCCATATACTTTTAGTTCTCATAACTTACAGTCTCACAGAGTAGTTATGAAATCTAGGAGAATATCCAGTTGGTGGTTCCTTCTGTGCTGTACTTTATGGTTTCTGAATTATACAACAAAGCATTGTTTAATGCATATATTGTAGTTTTTGTTTGAATAGTGTTATTTACCATTTTGTTTTTTGTTTCATTGTGCCTTAATCTTTGTCTCTCCTTCTTCTCTTCAAGTTAATTGAATCTGGTTAGTATCTCTTTTATTGCTTTATTCTATTTTAGTTAAGTTCCAGGTGCTTTTTTTCTCATTAGTTTGTTAGTAGATAGGGCACTGAAATTCTTGTATGTAATAATCTTCTATGACACAATGTTATACTACCTCTTTGGTATGTAAAATAAATTTAAGTAAAAAATAAAAAAAATTGCTCTCTAAGTGTAGAGAGTACTTCTTGTAATTCATTTTATGATTGTTAATTATAGGTAATTTGCACTGTTAAGTTAACTCTCTAGACCAAAAGGGGAATTGTAGGGTGAAACGCTGACCATGCCCACTTGGAGCTGGACAAAGGTAACACTGACCACAAATGCTTTGGGCTGGCACAGGTGCTGCTGACCATGCCAAATTGGGCATGGTCAGAGTGATGTAGCAAGGGTTTAAATAACAGAGAGGCATGCATACAACCCTCTTTTCTCTTTGCCTCCTGGCTAAGCGGAAGAGCAGGCATCCAGTGTAAACCTGGTCACTGGCTCCCTCACATGAGTACTTTCTTAATAAACTATCTGTGAAACATCTAGTTCTGACTCCACATTGCGATCGGCTTTAGCTTATTAGTGGCATCCAGAGCTACTCAGTTACGCACTGGGCAGTGCCTAAGGTAGCTGCAAAGACTAACACAGAAGAGGAGCCTCGGGTAGGGAAACAGAGGAAGGCACGGGACAGAAACCAGGCTTGGGCTGGGAGACTAACCTGGGAGGAATGAAACCCCCAGGCAGCTTCCTAGCAGTTCGAGTGGATGGTGCTGGAAAGAGTGGTGAGTAGTGCTCACAGGCGTTCCTCAGCAAGGGGAGTGGGAGGGAAAGGTGAAAGGTTACCTGGGCCCTGGTGCAGCATGGAAATAAATCTCGCCAAAGGTCACAACCCACCGTGGGTTCAGATTCAAAACTCCTGACACCAGCCAATGCAGAACGCAACAGACCCACTGACCAGGTTTACACAGGATGCCTGCTCGGCCACTCAGCCAAGTAAGAAAGAGAAAAGAGGGCTGCCTCTGAGTGCATCTTTGATAGTGTCTCTCTGATATTTATACCCTTGCTACATCACTGAGCACGCGTGGTCAGCGGCTCCTGTGCCAACCCCAAGCGGATCAGTATTTCCCCCTACACTCTAAGAAATCAATATATTTGTCTATTATCACTTGTGTGTTCTTTCTTAAATTTCCTTTCAGAAGTCTACATTTTTGTCAAATTTCAGAACAAAGAATTTTAGACTTCTCATAGTTCAAGTACTTTTTAGGTCATCATTTCTTTCTGCAAATGTATATTTGGCTTTCATCTCTTAAGTTCCTTCACTATATAATCTTTCAGGTAAACATTGTTTTCTTCAATATATTTTCAAAATTATTTCTTTAATTTTGGAGATTATAAATGCATTATTTCCCCTTCCCTTCTCTCTCTCTAAGCCCTCCCATATACTCTTCCTTGCTCTCTTTCAAAATCATGTCTTTTTTCATTAATTGGTGTTTTATATATATAATATATACACTATATACATATACTAAATAATATATAAATATACTGTTCAGTTCATATAATGTTACCTGTATGTATGTTTTCAGGAATGACCATTTGGTATTGGATAGCTAATATTTTAAAAATCAATACTTCCTTTTTAAATTTATCTTCCAAGACTTTATGTACTCATATTTTCGATAGTTCAATTTTGTCTCACCAGTCATTGCAACCAAGTCTATTTGATTTAAATCTTTTTCTCTCCCAGACTTTACGATATTTTTCCCTTCCTGTGCTCAATAGGCTCTTAAACTCATCCAAAAGAAAATTACATGCTTGCATTTAATTTCTAAAATACCTAGAATTCTATATTTTAATTCTACAATTTTTACTTGGCTCATCATGAAGTTCCCATGTTTACAAAAGTTTTCTACTTTTGCCATTCGTGAATTTTTCTTTGTATTCATTAGATATATTTGGTGCATATATGTGTGTGTAAAGCTACAGTGAACAAAAGGAAATTGTTTCTGCATATACAATGAAATTCCTTAGAATGGACTCATATGTATGTAGACAAAACAGTAGTACACTATTTGTTTTCACTCTTACTAAGTTGTCATTAAAGTGAAACTCTTCAGGATTCAACATTGAAGATGGAGGAAAGTCTTTGGTGGGCATCAGGTAGACATTCCTGAGGGCTGAGATCATTGTGCTTATGATTATTTTAGATACACTCTGATTGGTAAGCGTTCATTATTTTCATGATAGCTCATTTATAGGTTCATGATGACTGATGGAATTTCAGGCTTCACACCACTGTCACAAAGAAGAGAACGTTAGTATTTCAGAATTTTATAAAGTGTACTAAATTTGTGAACTAATAAGATGATACTTATTAATAATTAATAAAATTAATAAGATAATGAACTTGATTAGTAGTTGGCACATTTAAACAAATGTTATCAGTTGGTAAAACTGCTGCTTTGCTTCTAACTCCTTGCACATGAAGGTCACACTTATTATCCACACTTATGTCCAAAGCAGGGTAAATTATAAATTATGGCCTCCATCATTCTTATCTTGTGTGTGAGATGGTAATGTGAGGGAATTGTGCCTGTATCCTGTGCTGAGAGGAGTTTGCTGGGCCTGGTGCCAATTGATAGCATTTGTGCAGAAGATGGCCACCAGTCTCCTTTACTGGATGAGTGTGTTACTCATAGAGAGCAGACATCTCTAGGATCTCCTGTAATATTACAAAATTAAGATAAACAGAATCTTCATGGAATTCGAAGCATTTGGAGATATTGTTTGTGGAAATAGAAGGACTGCATAGCATCTGCTAAAACAAACGGAGTCAAGTGTTCCCTCCACCTAAAGAACACTCTGCTTAAGGACTCCAATGGCCATGAGTCTCCTGAAAGCTGCCCACACTGTGTTTTGCACAATCCTCTTATTCCCTCAATGGTTGCTGTATGTAAAACATTATCCAACACATGGATCATCCTGGGAAGGAAATCAGATGAAATCTACAGGGTAAACTGGGGGCATAAGGGTGGTAAGGAGGAGGCATAAGGGATGAGAACAGGAGGGAGCCAGGTGGTCAATCTTGGGTGGGATTCAGTGGAAGAGCAATGAAAGAGATACCTTAATAGAGTGATCTACTAGGTGCCTATGGAGAAACCTGGTGCCAGGGTAATTCCCAAGAATCCACTAGGATGACCCTGGCTAAGACTTCTAGCAATAGTGGAAAGAGTGCCAGATCTGGCCTTCCTCTCTGATCAGATTGGTGAATGCCCCAACTATCATCATAGAGGCTTCATCCAGTAATTGATGGAACCAGATGCACAGACCCACAACTAAGAACCAGGCCTACCTCTGGGAATCCAGTTGAAAAGAGGGAGAAGGGAATACATGAACAAGGGAGGTCATGACCATGGTGGAGAAATTTACAGAGACAGCTGAACCAAGCTCATGAAAACTCATGAACTCTGGACCGATAGCTTTGGAGTCTCCAGGGGACAGAACTAGGCCCTCCATATGTGGAAAACAGTTGTGAAGCTTGGACTATTGAGGGGAATCTGGCAGTAGGACCATGATAAAAAACCTGGTACATGAGCTAGTTTGTTGGAGCCCATTCCCTATGGTAGGATGCCATGCTCAGCTTTAATGCACAGGAGAGGGTCTTTGCGCTGCCCCAACCTATTGTGCCAGACTTTGTTGGGTTCTCATGGGAAACTTTATCCATGAGGAGTGGATTGAGAATGAGCTGGGGGGAGGTGTTGGGAGACATAAGGTGGGGTGGGAGGGAGAACTTTCATTGGAACACAAAAGGAAATTTAAAAGAATAAATAAATTATAAAATAAATAAAAAATATCGTCCAAGTATATTGTGGACTTTTGTCTTCTCTTTGTAAAAGCACATGCCTCAATTCTATTTCCAATAAAATGAATTACAATCCAATCATCTGGTTGTATATTAAAAACTAGTAAGAGCTCAAATTTCCGAACAAACAAATGACAGAAATAACAATATTTTTATTTCATTCATATAAATTGCATTCATATATACTAACTTACCTGATCTTCACTTTTTGGCTAGGTAGAAGGAGAAAGTAGGATTAGTTAAATTCATAATGCATAAGAGACAAAAATGGCTATAAATAACTTATTCTTAGTCTACATGCTAAATATGTGACTTATGAATTATTAAATCATGCTTTACAAAGTAAAAGTCCAGAGATGTTAAATGACTTGTTCAGTAGCTTGCTGATAAGGGACAGGGAGGGAGGAACTCCTCTGGGTTTTCTGAATTGTAAGTCCTGTAGATTTCACATAATCACAACTGCTGTCTCTTATGCGAGTGAACAATAAACTTTAGCATTTCATGTCCTCAGCATTTTCTGTTGAGGACATTTTAGCCGACATTCAGAATGTAATTCATTGTCATCTTTTGTGTATGTGTGTGAGAGAGGTTGAGTGTCTGGGGGTATAAACTCTTTTTCTGTTTTCTTATGCTTCTACTTACAGATTCACCATCTAGATGGCCACAGTCCTGAGTATTCTCTGGTGGGCCATCATTATTGCTTGCTTTTTCTCATTAATATCATAAATGTGGGTTTGATAGTTCTAAGTGACAAAACAATATTTTCATAGGGAGAATAGACACCCGGGCCTTTGTAATTAAGCTTCCCTGAAATAAGACCAAATATGTCAACATATTTATGCCTTGTATTGTTCAGACTCTTCCCATGTTATTTTATTAATGTAAGAGTGACTTTAATTATGCAGAGTTACAAACTACATCATTGATATTCTATGAGCATTAACTACACCCTCCTCTAATGAAGCAAAAATAATTCAGTCTCTTATTTCTCAAGATTCTTACAAAGTCTGTGGTATAAAATGATAAAATTAGATGGCATTATTCTATTTAGTCATTATTAGATACAGTTAGGACATAATTTTGTTATTTGAATTTCCTAGGTCTATACTTCTGGATCAAATATTCATGAATTGAAATTGAAAAATATGTTGGACTTTTTTCATCTGGCTGTACTTAGTGCACATTTTTTAAAATGTATCTATCCCCAATAATTCACTGGTTGATTTATTAGACTAACTCATGGAGCTGGCTGCCTATTGCTATCTGATGTGAGACTCTGAAGCCTATCAATGGGGTTATATTCTTAATGGATTTAAAAGAAATTGCTAGTTTCTCAAATTGGAACATTTACAGGCATCTCATGAAGAATTGTATTGCTTTGTATTACTTTACCAGGAGAAAGAGAGAGAGAGAGAGAGAGAGAGAGAGAGAGAGAGAGAGAGAGAGAGAGAGAGAGATGAGCAGTGCAGGTGTGTGTGTGTGGGGGGGGGGATCTAATTGTTGATATATGGTCTTAATATTAATGGACTATTAGAAATAAGTACCATGAAATTTACACTCTTAGAAAATTCCTAAGAATGAGCACTGCCCTCTAAGCTTGAGAGTATAAAAATCTAACATCTCAAGAAATCTATCTTGTCTCACTCTGTTCATGGCCAGATAAAAGTCACTTCCATGTTGGTACCAACTATGAAAAATTTAAAATAGTGTGAGTAAAATGATTTCCATACCTGTAACTCAAGCTGTGAAAAATATATGTGCCATTGGGGCCATCTTTGTATTGGGGGCTTCCTTCGGATATTAGCTGTAAGTACATTTATAGGCATTATTCTATGGTGTTGCACTTGTAAACCTGTGGTGCTTAGGTGGTCTGGTATTTTATTCAACTCCTAAAAGTATATGTACATTAGGTATTTTGTCTCTTGAAAAAGGGCAGAACCAGCTGGCCATGAAGCTGTGTTCTAAAATTTATGGTCTATTGCATAGAAAGACATTCTAGCAAAAGTCACAAAATCAATCACAGATGTTGCAATTAGCAGACAGAAACTTTAGAACAACTGTTAGAATGCATTAAACAAGAAACACACACATGATGGCCAAAGAGATGGGAGCATCTTAAGAGAGATGGAAACTTGACAAACTTGACAAAAAGAACTAAGCACAATATACGAAATAAGACAATTCTTTCAAGGGAAGAAGGCGGTATGTACACAGAGAGGGCTCACAATCTTGAAGTCATGCCAACAGATATTCTCCTATGGCATGGAAATCAAAAGTATAAGAAGCAAATGAATATATGAAAACTCTGAATGACCTGTAAGTTCAAATCATATATATATAAACTGAAGCCCTAAAGGATAAGAGAGCTAAAATGGAGCGGATAAAAAAGATATGTAGGAAAATAATGGCTAAATTTATTCTGAACTTCAATTGAGTATTCAAACCACAGATGCAAAAGATCCAACAAGTCCAAAGTTAGGCCCATGTTTCTTATGTCAGAGAGCTGAGAGCCTGCAGGAGAGAGAAGAAACACTGGGTGAACGTGACTGTGTGTCCTAGCTCATTTCCTGTGCTGTGATAAGTACCATTACTGAAGTAACATCAGAAGAAAATTTTTACTTTAGCTTCCATTTTCCTTGTCAAAGTCCTTTGTGGAGGAAAATCAAGGCAGGAGCTGAAACAGACCCGTGGAGTAACGCTGCTTACTGGGTGTTCAGCTACCTCTATTCTATAGCTCAGGCTGACCAAATGCAATCTAGGGAAGAAAAAGCTTTATTTGGCTTACAGGTTACAATCCATCAGGACAAGAACTTAAACATGAACTGAAGCAGAGACTATGGAAGAGTGTTACTAGTTGACTGTCTCCCTTTGGCTTGTTTATCTAGCCTGTTTATACAACCTAAGCCTATCTGCCCAGAGATAGGAAGGTCCACAGTGGCCTATACCCTCCTATGGGAATTGAAAAGTAAAATGTTCCACAGATGTGCTCAAAAGTCAATCTGAATGAGGCAAATTCCTCAAATGAGATTTCATCTTCCCAGGTATGGATGTCTAGATTTGTGTTAAGGTGATGGAAACTAACTGGATTAACTCTTTCTCTATCTCATATACAATTGTTACAGTTCCCTCCCACCACACATGTGAGTGTCATCCATCCATCCATCCATCCATCTATCTATCTATCTATCTTAGATCTATTTATATCTATCATTTGTCTATTTATCATCTGTCAGCTATCTACCTATCATCTATCTACAAATCTATCATCTATCTATTGCTATTTCTCTCAAACACACATACACACAAAAGCATTCCATATAATGATAAAATAACTGAATCATACTTATTATATGTTCTCTATTACATATGAAACATACAATTGAAAAAGAAAGGCATGTAGATATATCAGTATTACTTGAGCTGATTCAGTCCTAATGTGGCCTAATTTATTTTCCTCTAAGACACACCTATTACTTGGTTATCTATCTATCTATCTATCTATGTTCTTATTCAAAACACCCCAGCCAACACAGTTCTTGAATATGATGTCTGCTCAAACATTTTTAAAGATTGACATAAATTTAAAACAATTTTGTAGAATCAGTTTTTCAGAGCTATTGACAAAATACTTTTGTTTGCTTATTTCAAGACAGTGTTTCTGTGTAGCTCTGGTTATCCTGAAACTCTTTCTGTATATCAGATTGGTCTCAAACTCAGCTATCTGGCTGCCTCTGCCTCCAGAGCGCTGGGATTAAAGGCGTGGACCACTACCACCTAGGTAAAGTACTTTGTTTCTAAATAGCTCCCTGGCTGCTAGTGTCACTCAGTGTCGTAAATGAAATGCTTTTATTTTTAATGTCTGGTACTCTGTGATTTTTATTACATCACTGGTTAGATTGAAAATTAAAATACCTGACAAGCTGAGAAGCTTTTGTTTAAAGATATTGGTCAGTTAAACATTTTCAGAGATATGTTTTTATCATTTTACATACCAACCCTAGTTTCCCCTCTCTCCCCTTCTCCTGTCCCTGCCTTCCCCCCTCCTCCCCTCATCCACTCTTCAGAGTGGATAAGGCCTCCTTTGGGGAGGCAAGAAAGTCTAGCATACCAAGTTGAGGCAGGACCAAGCCCCTCCCCCTGCCCCCATATCATGGCTGAGCAAGGTTTGGGTTCCAGTCAGTTCATGCAACTGCGATAAGGCCTGGTCTTACTGCCAGGGTCCCCGGCAACAGATCAAGCCACAAAACTGTCACCCACTTTCAGAGGGCTTAGTTCGGTCCCTTGAAGTTCCCCAGATGTCAGTCTAGAGTTTGTGATCTCCCACTAGCTTGGAACAGCTGTCCCTGTGGTTTTCCTAATCATAACCTTGACCGCCCCCCTTGTTCATATGGTCCCTCCTCCTTGTCTTCAACTGAACTGCAGTAGCTCAGCCCATTGCTTGGCTGTGGTCACTGCATCTGCTTCCATCAGTTACTGGATGTAGGTTCTATGAAGACAATTAGGGTAGTCACTAATCTGATTACAGGGGAAGGCCAGTTCAAGTACCACTCTCCAGTATTGCTAGGAGTCTTAGCTGGAGCCATCCTTGTGGATTCCTGGGAATTTCCCTGGCACCAAGTTTCTCCCTTACCCCATAATGGTTCCCTCTATCAAGATATCTTCTTCATTGCTCTCCTTCTTTGTCCCTCCCCCAACTCAGCCATCTCAAACCCTCATGTTTCCATGCCCCATCCTCCTCTTTTACTCCTCTCCCACTTTACCCAGGAGATCTTAACTCTTTCCATTTCCTGGGTTCCTTCATGTGTGTCCCTCTTAGGGTCCTTTTTTTTTACTTAGGAACCTTCCACCCTACCTCTTGTTCTCATTCTTGCTCTTTTGCTCTGTCAATCTCTTGCCCACCAGTGGCTCCCTCTGTGTGTGTGTGTGTGTGTGTGTGTGTGTGTGTGTGTGTGTGTATTTCAACACTGTCTTATTTAGAGTTAGTAAGAAAAAAAATCATTTATAAAATGATGTCCCAAAGCTAGACTTGAAGGTAGCATCCATTATGGTTTGTTGTGGTCCCTTGCAAGTGCTCTAGGTGTGCAATATGTCTCACCCCTGAAACTCACCCTTGGCTAGATAGACAGGAGAGTCAGGAGCAGTAATGACCGGGGATAGATTTTGATTCTATTGAATAATTTAGTGAATGAGGACTTAGAAAGAAACAATAGAAAATAGAAAAATGACTTGAGAAAGGACTTGAAAAAAGTTCAGTGTTGTTTTCTGAAAGAGAATTTAAGCAGGCACACCTCTAAGCATAGATTTCCAACTGAGTTCTGCAGTGTGCACTGTATAGACACACTGCATCGCTTCTTAGATAGAAGATACTCAAGTTAGATATTCTTATTTCCTTTTACCCAAACATACACTTTTCAGTTTGTTCATCTCAGAACTGTGAGCCATATTATCCCTGCCTCTCTACTTCTCAGTACTTTAAGTGAAATAAAACATACAAGAGGTTAACATATGATAAAGCCTTCTGTAAATATTTTGTTTCATTTTTTCAAAAAGTAAATATTTTAGCAAACACTGACCACTCCTTTACCTTCTCAGCAGAAAGAACTAAGTAATATCTCTTACCCTTCAGGTGGCTTTGTTGTCCTCCCTGAGAGCAAGAAGGACAACTTAAGGGGAAACGATTTCAAAGTCTCCCTATGTGGGAAAGAACAGCTTTGAAGTTGCCTCTGGAGACTCGGGAGGTCTGAAATGAAAGTAGAAGTAAACCAGGGAGATGGAACAGAAAGAGAGGCAGGAGAATGCAGAAGACAATAGTGACATTCCACAGAATTGGAGGAACAGAAGGAATTCCTGATTGAAGCCCACTGAATAATTCTGACTTTGTTTTTGTCCTGGGGCTAGAGATAGATTGTCCTAAAGGAACAATGCTGAATTTTCTTGTTCAAATGGGAGACATTTGGGGACAGAGGGCTGCATGGCTAATTTAAACAGATTCTTCATTCTTTCCCCATTGTGTTGTTGATGTGCAATGCTAGAGTTATAGATAACATGAATATAGAAATCACTCAATCTAAATTATTTGCATGAAAATGGCTCACTAAAGCCAAGTGCCATCTTAAAACAATAATTGCTTAATTTATTTTAAGGAAGAAGGAATTCCATATACGCCTAAACATAAAATATCCCATCTTATTGTTTATTAAACAAATACAAAGTAATATGTTTTTAAGTGTTTTTTAATATATCTGAATGTCAAATATTATCCTCAATGTTATTCCCTGATAATGGTCAAAAATGGAACTGTTTAAAACAATGGTGTTAAGAATGCAAATATGAACTCGTGCAGGAAGGATCAAATTCTGGATATTGTAAGGTAGACATTGTCAATACAGTCAATACATCTGTAGCTAGATTTTCTTTTTCATGGAATTATTTTGGAGAATTATAGCACAACTCCAAGTTCAGAATGTAAGAATTCATGAAAGTGACATTGCAAAATAATAGATAGCAAATCAAGACAAATTGGTAATTTTGTATTTAAATTCAGAGTGTCTCTTTTATATGTCTTCATATGTGTCAATATCATTCTAGCTGCAGATTCAAATTAATCATAGGTTAGGGGCTGTCTTTTCATGGCAAAAGTCCCCATGATTTTTATTTCCTTTATTTCCCAAATTTACTTTCTTTGCTTACTTCCTTCTTCCTAAGCAGTGCTCTCTATTGTGAACATAAATGTGTAGTAATAAAAGTGTTTTTTAGGTGCCCATGTGACTCTCTTCACCTAATGTTTGTATCCCACTTAAGACCATTTTTGTTGTTTTACTTTTAATGTGTCTTGAAAATTGATCTCAGTTTACATATGGAAACAGATATCTGTTAGCAGTGTGGAGGGGTTGAGTGGCAGGGCATCCCTGGTAAAATTTCTCCACAAAAATAAGGGCATAAGGTAGATTCTTTCAGTGTGTACATTCAAGAAGTAACTGTTTACAGAGAGAAAAATGCTCTCAGTTCTTGCTGAAGTTGTTGAGTAGGGGTCTTTAATAAAGATGGCAGCAAAATACAAGCACGTGTACACACACACACACACACACACACACACACACACACACACACACACTATGAACACAGGACTGTAGTGTGTCAAATACCAAACAACAGCATAATGAGAGATGGTACATGTCAGGTCTGCACAATATAAGGATTAGACTTTGACTCTAACTCATTGGCTGAGGCATGGTTCTAGTTGTTTCCATACAAGGGGCCTTCTGTGACAAGAACAAGAATTCTTAAACAAAATGTACTCACTCTTTCAATCTCTCTGTGACAAACACTTCTAATGAGAAAGGGTAAAGTTTGCCCTTTTGAAAATGAAGACAATCTTTGGAAGGAATGCATTTTAATCAGGATGCCTCAAAGCCAAACAAGAGGCCATGACTTCTATCTTCTTATTGTTGCTATACAAATGTTTAGAACAAATAAGTAAAAGAAAATAAAGACATGAAAAAAATCAATGCTGGACATAATGATACTGTTCTTTAATCCCAGTTTTGGGGTGCAGAGGCAGGTTGATCTCTGTTAGTTAGAGGTTATCATGATTTGCATAGTGAGCAGAAGGTCCACCAATTCTATATAGTGAGACCCTGTGTCACAAAAACAAAACAGACCAACATTCTTCAGACTGAGAATGACACTTGCAGATGCTCCCCTTGTTTTGCATCCTGGGAGCTTTCTTCTCTGATGATTTACCCTATGTCAGATTTTGTTTGTTTCTGTTTAAAATTTTTAAATTATGGTATGACAGGAAGCTTTCTTTTCCTGTTGCCTGATTAAAAATTCCAGGTTTCCACCAAGTGATAAACACACATTTCCTCATGTGTTCTACTATATATATTCATGGGACTTTCATCTTGCTGTTTACCAAAATATAACGTTATCTTGACATGTTAAAGCTACAGCCTTTGAGGTTCACTTTAAGTTTCCACAGACGTTTTGTAACGCGGTCTGTGTGTATTAAAGCAAATGCTGCACATGTTCAGAGCTCCCAATGAAAAATGTTAATGTTTAAGATTTTGGAAACATCTTTTCCACTTCTGACTCTTTTAATGTGGTCTTTAAAATGTATGTAACAGACCACAAGGCACATGTTTCTCAAGAGTATGCACATTAAATGCTCAGAAGTGAGTAGGTAATTCTATGCAGATGTTGTCATGGTAAATACTCATGATAGCATACAAGAAATAGGCCAGAACTCAAGTTTAAATCTAGCCCAGCCAGACTTGAATTACTGGCTGTTATTTTACAAAACATTCTCCTTTATTTTAGTCTTAATGAATAAATGTTTTCATATCTGATACAATAATGTTTGAATTGTGTTGAAACCATAGGTTTCCCTCTTCTGCTGCACTGTGAGGGCTGCACAGGCAGAGGTAAGAGGTTGTCCTTCCCCAGAGAACAGCTTTTAGTAAATTTACATCGTTTGAGTTATTATCCTCCAAATTTCAAGTTGGTCTGCTAGAGCAATCTCCTAAAAGGTTCTGGAATTGCTTTCTTAAAGAGGAAGACTTTTCTCTTTCATACCATTGTTTGTTTGGAAGAAAAACAAAACAAAACAAAAAAACAGAATGGAATAGTCACTAAATGCAAAGTTGTATTATGTTCACCAGAGACAATCTCTCCTTTAGAAAAATAAATATCTTTTATAAGTCACCACTCAAAGAGTATCTTCAACATTCTGTCTGCTTGAAACTTTCATAGTGGGGCAATGTCAGGATACCCATTGCATTCACAATTGGACTTAAGCATTCCTGAAACCTTTAATTATTCTTTGTCCCATAAAAGACAATAGGAAGTTAATTTGTGTCTAAGCTTCATAGTGTATGTTGAGTCAAGTCTCAAGACTCTTCAGTTATTTTCTTGCCTTCTCTTTGTAAACAAGACTAGCTAAATAGCTTTGTTCAAACACCTTGTCCAAGATTTTTGTAGGCTCCATATCCTTCATCAAGTCTTGCAATTAATGAGGACCCTAGGTGTTTAAACACTTAAAGCACACTCCTATGTCTTAACACATTTCTAAGTTACATAGTGGATTACTGGTTTGTCATCTTGAATCTCTTGCAAGTGTATTGTGTCTAGAATAAAATAGACTAGACTAGAATAGTATATTAAATAACATGTCTCTTTTTTGCAGTTCATGCAGTGCTTGGCACATAGTAGGTTCTCAGTGAATGTGTTCAGCTATTGAAGGTACTATGTAGCTTATTCTTGCCGAGATTTCTGAGCAGAGCTTGCGTTGACATGCATTAACCTGCCTTATCTAAAATGAATACTTCCTCTTGCCTTTAGAGATGGCATGCTGTTAACAGCATGCTCAGTTACCTGATATAATATGTGAAGTTTAATCACCAAAAATAGCTACCTCTGAATATACCTGGAGGAATGA
Source organism: Cricetulus griseus (assembly GCF_003668045.3). NCBI lineage: Eukaryota > Metazoa > Chordata > Mammalia > Rodentia > Cricetidae > Cricetulus > Cricetulus griseus. The sequence continues at coordinate 11,618,953 of NW_023276806.1, read as the reverse complement.
CCTGATTAATGGGGCTTATTCCCATAGCAGAAACTTCACCTTCAATGAATTCCAAAATGCAGAACACGAGTTTACATGAGCAACAAGCATAGGACTACTAGTCTCCCAATTCTGTTATTCATTTTGCCCAATCACCCGTGAAGAGGTCCTTATTCTGTAATTGTTTATGACAAAACATTCTTGTATGTTTCTGTCCTTCAGTTTTGGTACCTGTTAGCCCCGAGAGCAGTCATTATCTCTTTCCTGGGCTCTAGGAGCTTGTAAAGAGGCAGCAGAAACAGTTTCCTTTACAGAATGCAAAAGTCCTTTCTAGGAATTCCCTCTGGGAATGTGTTCAATAATCTCAGAACATGGGCTAGCTTGAAGTGGCAGATGCTGACAGTTCCTGCCTTTGGGGAAAAAAGAGACAGTGGAGATTTCCTGACAAATGTGTGTTTGACTCACTTCCTCCTTAGCTGCTCACAGGACAAGTGTCACACAAGGGAATACAGAGTCAATGACAATTTCCCTATTAACGTTCCCTGTTTTAGGCTGGGTTCCAGGACCAGAGGAGTCAATCATCCTCTAATCATTTCTGACTCTTCAGGCCCAGAGCAGTTCAACTCTGCGGGCAAAATTAGCTCATATCATGGGGCATCAGTCTTTAACCCCAAATGAAACTGATTTATTTAGAAAACAAGCAGATAAGACCCCTGACCTGACCCAGTGAGAGGACATTTCTACAGAAACAGGGAGTGACATTTTAGAGAGCCAATCAGTTTGATTTTGTTTCCTGTAAAACAACAGATAAACATGATCAAAGAAAATGGGTGAGCGGTCAGATTCCTCTAAGCAGTCTGATGGGTCACACATCCAGAGTGGTGGATTCCTTTCTCCTGGTCCAGTGATGCCACTGTAGAAGGGGATGGGAGGCACACAGAAGGGTGGGGAAGCCGGAAGTCTGCAGAGACCCAGAAAACACAGCTTGCTGTCCTTCTGAGGGCTTTCGGTTTCACAGGTTTTGTGGGATTTTTTGTTTTAATCTGCTAGTGTGTCTGCTGCTTTGTTTGTGGGTATTGTGGGGACAAAGATTTTGGTAAATTGGATCCTGTAACATGAATAATAAAAGCCCAGAGACAGATTATTGGGGTTCAAACTGAAGATCAGAGAAGCAAGGCAGCCAGCCACTAGGTCTTATGTCCACCTCAGGTTGAAGTGGGTGATCCTGTCTCCACAAATCCTGAGCGCAGGGCATTCCACCAAGCCTCAGACTGAAATCCTCTCAGTTCCTGTCTCCTCCTGCCTTCTATTCCTCTCTCTGCCCAGCATATGACTCCTGTCTCCACCTCCCTAGCATTGAGATTAAAGGCATGTGAGCCAAAGTGCTGAGAACAACTTGTGTGAGCTGTTTCTCTTTTAGACTGCATTAATATTGTGTAGCTCAGGGTGGCCTTAAACTAATAGAGACCCATCTGCTTCTGTCTCCTGAGTCCTGGGATTAAAGGTCTGTATCATCACTGCCTGGCTCTATGGCTATGACTAGCTTTGCATTTTGATGTACATTGGCTTTATTATAAAATCATAAACAATATATCACCACAAGATCCATTCTGTAAAAACACGTGTTGTACAAATTTCCCTGGAGGGGTGCGTGAGTGCATGGCATCGTGTGTGTGTGTGTGTGTGTGTGTGTGTGTGTGTGTGTGTGTGTGTGTGTGTGTGTGCGCGCGCGCACACGTGCTGTACTCTTCCCTTGGGTATATCTAGAAATGCATCAGATTTAAAGCCAAGAAAATATTTGCTGTAAGTGCAGGGGAAGGGGAAATTGAATGTTTTCAGACTGTGAAATAATTTAGCTTCAGTAGATATTTTTCAAAAAGTAAGAACCAGTGCCATTGTATATTTCATTTAAAAAATCCTTTGTTATTGTTGTTAATCTTAAACCTGTTCTGAGCAGTTGTATAGACTCCCATGCTTCACGGCATAAGGCTAAGGTGTGTAAGCAGTTCTCTGTGGGAAAGTAGTCCCAAAAGACAGCGACTGGGCTTGGCCTCCCCTTCATGTTCTTCATGAGAATCAAACAAATAATGCTTTAGGAAACATGTTTTGAAAAAACAGGTGTGATGCATATCAGCAAGCAGAAGATGGTGAGAGCCAGAAGACTCCCACAGGTCTTTGATTTCTGCCCACACAGGGCTCCCTGCAGGGAAATGCCTCTGGATAGCATGAATACCACACAGCTAATTTACAGAACCTTGGTGTGGAACTCCCTAATTCAAGAACCCCAAGGAAATGCAGGTTTCCCTGGTGAAAAAAAAAGTCATAAAATGACTGTTTATTTAAATGAGTTCATCTCCAGCAACTTGAAAGCATGGGTGGGACTCTGACTGTGAAGTCTACCCCATCTTGGGGGGCTGGCATTTTCCTCACACAAATAAACAAGCAAAATCCTCTCCTCTGGTTTCTTTGAAGAGAGCCATAACAGCTCCAGTGCATTGCACTTTTAATTACCTTTATTTAAATAACAAGTGATTGTATTAAATAGTTAAAGGCACACTTAGTAACAGCTTTCCCATTACTAAACCTTCTCTTATTTCAATGCATTAGCTTGCATCATCGAGTAACACAGATGCAAACATTCCAGTGTCGGGTATCCCTACCAGTGGTTAAGCACACTGCCCATTTTGCCTAGCCTGACATTCAGATAAGACGTTATCTGACTTCATTACCGAAAGCTCACCTATTTTATCAGATGAGTTGAGCTTCAGTAATCCAGACAATGATTAGATGACGAGCCAAATAGCCCCCAGCAATTAGAAAGCATATTTAAAACTACTTTAGACCACGTGTAGGATTTCTACACCACCCTCCCTTCATTCTCTTTAGACCATTTTCCAAACTCAGGCTTATAATTGAAAGAAAATTTAATCCCGCATTAACCATATAATCATCTTGCAAACTGGGTTCTGGAGCTACTACTCTTTCCTGAAGTGGGTTAGCCCAAACCATGTGCATTAAAGATATCAGACCCCAATTAAAATCTTGTAGATTTAATTTCCTTCACAAAAATCTCTATTTTCATTCTTTCTAAGCCACCTGAATACAAATTCTTGACCTTTAGAATATTTTTTTCACTAAAAGTTCAAACTGAGAATTGAACAAAAAACTAAAAAATACAAGGTGAAGGGAATATACTACTATTGCCTATTTAGTAATCGGGTAACACAGCAACAAAATCCACAGCCATTCAACAGGCTTGGGGCAAGGAGGCATGCCCAAGTAATTGTTCAGTTATATGTGTATACATGCATACCTGTGGATGCCCAAACCGGACTCTGGGTCTTTCCGCATCTCTGTCCATCCTGTTCATTGAGACAGGACCTCTGGTGATATACTGCGTTCCTCTCTGCAGCTGTCTTAGCTAGCCATCATGTATAGGGGCAGCCTGCCGCTACCTTCTCAGCTCTGGAAACATGGATGTGCTGCTCTGCCTGCCCAGCATGGCTGCAGGTTCTGGGGATCCAAACTGTGTAACTTCAGACTTGCTGCTTATAGAGTAAGAACTTAAATGACTGAGCCATCTTCTTAGTCCTCACTATCAGCAAGCTTCTGGGTGAGATAAAACAAGTCTTCCTAAAGGCATGCACACTAGAAGGGCTGGCAATTTAGTGTTACCTAGCTGCTTCTGGTTATAGAGCTTACTTGAATAATAGGGCAGCTTGGCAGTCTATTTTTAACTACAGGAACTTCTTAAATTTTACCTCAGAAAGATATATAAATGTAGTATTAGCCATATGTTTATATGTTATTAAATTTATGAGGCCCTTTTCATGTTTTATCTCATCAAAATATTGCTATAAATTTGTAAGGTGATATGATAGTCAATATTTTGAATATTTAGAGAGAGAGTGCCAGAGAAAATTACTGTTTTAACGGAGAAGAAGTATCAGACAAGCCAAATACACTTTGAACATTTGAATTTGAGCTTCAAAAGAAAATATTCTCTCTTTGTGTTTCAACTCAACCCAACTTAATCCTTACTCCAAATAGTACACGCTCCTTTTATTGATATTTTTATTGCTATTTCTTGGGGGAAAATCTTTCCTTGCTGGCTATTTCCCATAATTCTTAGGAAGATATTTATAGGTATAACCCCAGTTAAATAATAACTGTCACAGTTAATCCTTGATCATACAGCATAGGTCAGATATCTTCCTTGAAAATATTAGGTCAGTTTCCTTTAAAACAGCTGAACTAATGTGCTTACTCTAGACCCAAGGTGGCAAATATGAGCCGGAAGTTGGAGCCAGAGTCGGCCTGTCTTCTATACAGGACTTCTACAACTATAGCTTGCACACCCATGTGGACACTTGAATTTTTTTCTTCTTCAAATGAGAAGTTTAGCAGCAAAAAACATTCCATAATTTGATACATGTTTTCAAACTGTTTAAAATAAGTTTGGATTAAATTTAATTGATTAAATATATTAGATAAATTCATTTATTTATTATTTTTGAGATAGAGTATCCTGTATCTGAGCTGCCTACAAATTTATCATATAGACACAGATGATCTTGTACCCTAATCTTTATTATCCCTGTCCTGGACCTTCTGGGCATCAGGACTACAAGTGTGTTTAGGAAGTCTGGTATTTTTGATGTTGGTGATCATATCCAGGGCTTTATGCAGGCCAGGCAAGCACTCTACCAACTGAGCTAGACACCCAGTTCCTATCATGGGCCACAGAGTTGAAACAGTGGCCAGCCACTTCATTTTAACATTGTGAAAAATAAGTATTTCTCGGAAACGTGGATTGAGAATTCAGAAGCCAATGAGTTCTGTAGGCTTTCCCATGCCTTCTTATACAAGGCTGTCAATGAACTTCTGCTCTCTCACCGTCTCCTTGAATTAATCCATTGTGGGATACTGGCTCCACATTGGAAAGCTGTGTCTTTCTCTAGCAACTGTCTATGCCTTCAAACTACCTGGTTGCTGGTGGGCATGCCAGAGGAGCAGCAAGTGGCAATTCAAGTCCAAGGTGTCAGCCCACCAGGAGGAAACCCCCCCCCCCATCTGTGAATCTCAGAAGACAGGGCCCTGAGACCACAGACCTTCAGAATGCCTTCTGCTTCTCCTATCCCTTTACACGTTTTGGCTGCTCCTATCTTTCTCTGGTGTCTGGCATGGTGTGAATAGGTGTGTGGAGTTCCCCACTTCCTGAAATTTAGTTTGTTTATCTAAGGAAACATCCCATTCTACTGGACAATTTTCCCTGTAGATTGCCATGAAGATTTCTCCTTATGCTGTACTGCCTAATTGAGAATAATGATGTTCATTTAAATAGGATTTTTGACGATTAGAAATAAAGCTAGGAAATGTCACACAGCTAGGGCCTGTGAGTTTCACCTAAGGAACTACATAGATCACAGCTCAGATTAATGATTAAGGAAAGCAACTGAGTCCCAGGAGCCAGGCTTGTTTGAATTCTTCTCATCTTTAATGTTGGGAAATGTGTTCACAGTTTTCAGAGTGCATCATAGCCTATACAAACTTTGAAAATGACAAAGATAGACTAAGATGTTTTTGTTAGATAGCTCTGAGATGAGCTATCTCAGAACTCAAGAACACAATTTAAAGTTTTAGAAAGGCACATAGTTGATGAGAAACACATTAAGGTCAGGGAACAAGAACAAAGAAGTGTGAGATCCATGTACTTTCCTTGCTAGGGTCGGTTCATGACCAAAGGTGATGATTAATTCCTTATACCCATTTCTACCCTCAATCTCCTGATTTTTTTTTTAAAAAAAGATGAGTAAGTATGTCCTCTAAAGATTTAAAGTAGATCTGACAGATTCTTTTTTATATACAAAAGTTTAGGTTTGTGATTCCTTATATTATCACCTTTCAAAATAAGTAATAAAGTAATTGGCCCTTTCTTTCTAACTGAAAAATGCAGCCTGCCAGTAAAAGACCTGACTGAGAAGAACACCTTGCCTGCCTACACAGTTAATTTATAACAAGTTGCTTGGGTATGAATGTACATGGGTTCTTGGGATAATTTGTTTTTCACATATAATAAATAAAATGTTTAATTATGCAAGGGATATGGAAAACATGCTGTTTTTTTACTTTTATTCATTCACTTGAAAAACAGAACATAACCTCATTGTAATTTTTATATTGCCTGAAAGATTTTGCTGGGGTATATAAGTTGTAAGGGAAAGAATAGAGATAGAGTTAGAGTTAAAATGGGTTGGAAGGAAAACATCAAAAATTACAAAGGAAATCACCGGGAAAATAAAGAATAGAGAATGCAAAAGAAGAATGAAGAGAAGGCCCAAAGAAAGCCATCATGAAAGAGTGTGTGAGTGTTTTTTCCCTTAACCCCCTTAGATAAAAAAGTCTTAATATGCACCAACTCCTTGGCTTCCCTTTTATCCCTGCACTGCTGGAGTCTGGGCCCTCCCCAGGCAGTGGAACCTGGTGTTTAATGAACACTTGCATAACTTACTCAAAAGTGTGTGGTTGCTTTTTTTTTTTTTTCTTTCTCACTTTGTGATGGTGTGTGGGATTGTCACTGAGAAATAGTATATACAAAGTCAATAGGGAAGACAGGGAAAGATTAAAGAGGAAAATTTCAACACTGAACATGTGGTAAGGACATAGTGTCTTGCACATGGTAAGCAGGGAGTTTCACTACTTGTCTTCCAAATTTTCCCATTCTCTGAATGGCTAGTGAACATACTTCTTTGGCAATAGTGTCAGTTTTGACCACATAGTTTTGTTCTAAGATTGGAGCCCTCTATTCTACACAATAAGAGGACAATTTTGTGAATATTTCTTTCTCTTCCTTCTCCTCCTTCTTCTTCATGGTCTTACAATGTAGCCCCAGTAGGTGGATACTCACTATATAACTCATAATGGCCCTGATCTCATGATAAACACCTTACTTCCACCTCTCAAATGCTGGTACTGTATGTGTGTTCTATTGACCCGGTGAAAGATTCTTGCTGTATTTAAAAATCTGAAACACTGGATGTAAAGTAAGGGATACTTCAGGTCATTCTAACACATATCTGTGATTCCAGGACTTGGGAGGTTAAGATAGGAGAATCAGGAACTCAAGTCTAGCTCAGACTACTTGAGATTACCATTCATCAAACAAACAAATGAACAAAAGAATAGGATGCTGCCAGCTAATATAAGAAGGGAGCAGGGATGGGTGGGGTTCGGGGTCCAGTGTTAGTTGATCTGTTATCTCAGGAACCATCTCATGACTGCCTCACCTACCTTCATCCTTACACTCGTTTCCTCACAGACTTAAGATGAACACCAAAAGGTAAAGGGGTATGTTCTTTGAAACGAGAAAGAAAAGAGAACATTTCTGAGCTGTTCAACCATGAAAATATTAGAGTTCAGGTTTGAAACTTTGATGAGAATGAGGCAGTTGGCTCTGGGTTTTTGTCTGTACTACACACTGTGTGCAGGGTAGTGATCCTTCATGTGAACACTTTACTTCTCATCCATTCAAGTTGACAATGCCTTTCAAAGAAAACACATCAGAAGGGCTGAATAAATTCCTGTGCACATTCTCACAGTCCAAAAAAAGGAAAAGTGCTGGGTAATGGTTGGAACTCCAACAGAGAACACTTTCTCTGGTGACCGTTGGCTGCACCCATGTGTTATGGGTTTGTTTATTTTTAATTGCTCCACAGTCGTCCTAGTGTGAGAAGTGGCATTCTTGTGAGCTGGCACTTCTAGTTTTAATTTATGCATGAGTTTGTACATTGTTTTTCTCCTGCAGCTCTCAAAGAATTTTATGAGCCATTACTGAGTGACTAAAATGGGTGCAGATTTTGCAAGCCTCTGCCAGAAGATCTTTATTACTGCCATCATTCTTAGGGAAATCATGTTCCAGCAGGTTCAGGCAGTGTGCAAAGTGTGGCACATGTGTGAATTGGCCATTTCACACCGCTCTTACAATATTGTCAGTAATAATAAAACCAAGGGAAAGGCAATGGGGAGATGAATGAGCTACAGATTAGTTTGGTCATGAAGCTTTGAGATGTGATCTTCCTTAGACCCAGGGAATTGAAGTGCCTTCACCCAAGTTTAGAAAGAAAGCTGCACTTTGCTTTCAAAGCTCCCTCTCTATGGGGGAGTTTCCTACCTCATGAAGAGTGTGGCCAGTATGTAGGACTCTTGGAAGCATCAGGATGATGTGATCGCTGTAACGATGGTAATTTTGGAAAACAACCTTTGATGTGGATCTCACCTTGTGGTGCTAGAGAGCAAAACCCAACCAAATTTGAAAGGATAGTCTGTCAGTAGTTACATAAAACCCACCACAAGCTCCTCCCCATTGCTTTACCACTGCAGTCCTGATATGTGTAGATCCCATTTTGCCGTCTTCAGGGTTGTAGACAGAATTCAGACACAGGGATTTTGGTCATATTGAGCAGACATCTTGTCTCTATTCAATTACACTCTAACTTCTTCATTTCCCTTTTGAGTTGATGATTTAATGCCACTTATCTTTTGATTCTATAGCACAAACTTGATGAAATCTCTCCATGTATCCTCAAACACTTTAAATTTTAGATATGCTGATCACATCCATCTTGTTTAACATATTAATGTGAGGAATATATCTGTTCTTCTAAAAAGGCTAAGATTTACCTTAAGAAGTCTAGAGCAATAAATTTCATGCCAATCATACAATCATCTATATGATCTAATCTTTATGGTTAAATTCAGTTGGGTTATTTTGATTTATTGAATTAGGAAGAGTCTTAATTCATATTAGCCTTATTTTATCTAATAAAAATGATTTTATTTACCATTTTGATGGTAAAAAGTGTCAAAGAAGTTTGTCATCATTGTTACTATCTTAGACCTAAGGTCAAGGAACATACTCAGATTACTAAGAGTGTTATATCTAAATGCTATTTGAGCTTACTCTGTGAGTGTGTGCTAAACTGAGGATGCAGAGGCAGTGAGATGATCATGAACATAATTAAGGCTCAATTCTCAAAGGTGTAAAGACAAAATTGAATACCTTGAACTGAATTCTAAAGTAAGAAAAACTATAATTTGAAAGTGGCAAAAAATTTCACAGCCCTTTTTTTTTTTTTTGATGAGATGTTAAGGACTGTTCTATAAACATCAGAATCTTCATGCTTTTTAATGAACACATATTTTATACTTTTAGCTTTGGGCCATAAATATTACAATAGATATCACACTTAAAAGGTAAAGAGGTATGACTTATCTCGTGTTCCTTTGGGCAAGAATCCCATCACAAGAATCCCATCTAGTGATAGGGAAGGGTATTTCCAGAGAGTTTGCAAGTCTAATCTGTGGAACCAAAGAAATCAATAGTGCCAGTTTGATGATGCATGAGTAATGGATTTAATTATTTTATTCAACAAATATAGACTGAATAATTGTTGCATGCCAAGTGGTCTACTACATGCTAATGACTTAATAATGGAAAACATAATGTTTAGACTCAAGTAATTCACAATATAGTGAGACACACTAAAAAGTGAAGGGATGATGAGGCCATAGCATATTTAGGCATAGAACTTGGTCTGTACTAGATGCTGAGGCAGCATCAAGACAATAAGCATATCCAAACTAAAACAGAAATAAAAATAAACATAGAGTTACAAAAAAAGACAGGAAAAGTTAGTCTGCAGAATAAATACAGAGTGTGTTTTATCAATATGATAGAATGCTACTCAATGACGCAAAGGCATTTCAACCACAGGAATGACTCTAAAGAGCATCATGATGAGCTAAGAAGTCACATGCTGTACAGTTTTATTTACATGAAATTCTATACTAAAAAGTTAAGAACATAGAGCATGTCGAGTTACGTCTGAGGCAAAGGTAAAACCATCAAGGGACACAAGGAAGATTTGGGGGTGATGGAGACATGAGACTCTTACTTATGGTATGAGTAGTGGTGTATCTAAAGTGCCTCTAACTTATTCTGAGTAAATTATTTTTAAAATCTGTAAATAATTTGGATAAAACAGCACATATCATCTAAATCTCAAAGAAAAGAATTGTGTGATTTGGAATTAGCCCCATTTCTTCCCATACCTTCATTTCCTACTATATGACATGGAAAATAAATCTGAGGTGGAAACTATGATGAGGTCATTACTCATTTCTAAAGAAATCTACATTTTTATCCTACTTTTCCCCTCAGAGAACAGACCTTTTTACTAGCAGAGATGGGGGATGGGTTTTGGAACAGTTGAACATTCAGATTCTCATATGTATCTATTAATTGGGTAAGTAGAATCTAACCCTTTATGGTTGCACTTTATTCATTTACAAAATTGGAATAAAAATCTATATTTTGGGGTTGTGTACATTTGTGTGTGAAAAATCAATGCTATAAAACTTAACAGATGTCTCTGTCCTTCAGTAGCTAATAACTTGCTGTAATTTTCCTTGTTCTTCACACAAACTTAGCATCAAACACTGAAAGCAACTTTGACTGAAACCCATGGCTCCTGAGAGCATATTAGAGTCCAGAGGAAAGCCTTTGTAATGTGCTAATGTAGATACTCTGAGCCCAGCCTCTGTCCTGCAGGGCTAAACACAGGAACCATAAGAGGGGCACAGAGTCAGGAGGATGGGCCTTTCTAAGGAACTGTTCCTCTTTGTGGTGCTTCTTCCCACAGAGCCACCTCACAGCTGTGTTTCATGCATCGTCTCTGATCCTCTGAGTTCATGGGCTCAGAGAGAGAGTCCCAAAAGTTATCTAGTGCATTTTGTTAGATATTTTACATGGACAGTTGAGTAGATGGGGCAGTTCAAATGTTCATCTTTATGACTTTTCTTCTAAATTAAAGCTACAAGAACACAATTGCTAAATATGCCTTTCTCCATGGGCTCTCCAAAGGTACAGGTGGAAAGGAAGACTTGGTGCCTTGAGAGCATTGTCGGAAAGGAAATAGGACTCTTTCATTAAATATATGGCAATATTTTCTTTGTAGACAAAGACTTAAGGTTTTTACAAGATCACATGGGAACAAAGAGTTCAAGGGAAACTTCAATGATATACCAAACCAGGTCAGAAAAAGGCAGATCTCTTTACCACCTATGGACAGAGAGCACTTCATAGCCAATGTATCAGCCAAACGCTGCAAAAGGGGTGGTTTGAACAACTCCTCTAGGGCCAATTTAAAAGGGTAAACATGAGAGAAGCTTTTATTAATGTTTCCCTTCATCACAAAGCAATTTCCCACTGTCGTCTGGGCTTTTTATGATGGCCCACTAGCTGCTCTAGCCACTTTAGTTTGCCACTGACTGTGCACAAGGAGGAAAGGAAACAAATCAAATAATTAAAATAGTCAGAAACATCCCATTCCACAGTGGCTTGATCATTTCAAACAATTTATAAGAGCACACTGTTTTAAAGAGGGCAAAGGAGAGACAGAGAAGTGATCTTCTCCTCTTCTAAAATGAGGCAAAGTCTCAAGACCCTTCCGTCGGGATGCTAACTGGTCCTCTAGCCTCACGGTGCACCCATCCCTGTGAGCCCTGCTGCTGCATGCCTCCAGATTCTGGCTCCACATCTCCAGTTATAATCCTAGGTCCCGATGCCTGTAGGACTGCAATGCTTGCTGACACATTTAAAAATCCTCACTGGTTGATGATGGTGAGAAAGGACGAATATGACCATTCAGGCGTTGGAGGATTCTGGCAAAAATCGAGTTAAGCCTCTTCCCCCAACCCCACCCCTGGTGCCTGGAGCAGATATGTCCCACACCTGTCCGCCATCAAGGCTGGGTTTGCCAGGGACCTAGGAGTGAATGGCCTGAACGCAGCTGTGGGAAATTAGAGTACCCCGAGGAGGTCCAGCATGAACGATGTGAACTCTTTGGTATCTCTGCAGGATACAGGCTGATCCCAACAATGATACTACAGGGAATTGAGAGTGATAAGAGCCTCAGTTTCTAGACCCAGTTTTCTGCTAGGAATATACAATATGTTAAATCATATATGTGCCTGTGTCTCTGTGTGTGTTTCTGTGCTTTTCACAAGGCCCTTAGAGATTGCTGTGAAAAAGTAAATGGATGTGTATATAGAATTCCGAATATATGCCAATTTATAACTCCTAAGAAATAATTTGGGAAAGGATGTACTCCTAAAAAAATGATATTTTCATCAAGGTATGAAAAACATAAAATTACTGAGACAAAACTTAACAATTTTTATAATGTCCTTTCTCCACAACACATGCTAATTACAATGTGGCAATCACATACAGTTATTTGAGCATGCTCTCCGATGCTGTTTATAGAACAGTTGCATCTCAAACAATTTGTAGCTGAAACAGTTCATTTAATCTTTCAGGTTACCATCCTTCAGAAAGGGAAGCCAAGGCAGGAACACAAGGCAGGAGTTTGACGCATGAACCAGGGAGCAACATTGCTGACTGGCTTGCTCCCTGATTGTGTACAGGCATCTTTCACACACAGCCCATGGTTGCCAGTCCAGGATGGCACCAGTCCAGGATGGCACCGCCCATTTCAGTCAACTATGAGTTCTCTACAGACATGGTGACAAGCCAATCTGATGTGGTAAATCCCTTAATAGAGACTTCGTCTTCTAAGAATGCTCTTAGTTTTAAAATCAGCCAATAAAAAGCAACAGGTATTTTAAAGAAAGTAGCTAAAGGTAAATAATTTGAACACACACACACATACTCGCATAGACACACATTATCTGATCTACTGGTCTGGCTATAAAAGTATATTACTTGTAGATAGCTATTTTGAATCTTAATTCTCATACAGATTTGTGTCTTATATTTTAATTAATCTCATTTAAATTAAAAACAATCTTATATACCAATCCCAGTTTCCTCTCCCACCATTCCCCCCATGCTCCCCACCATTCCCCATCATATATACCCATCCACTCCTCGGAGAGGGTGAGGCCTCTCATGGGGTATCATCAGAGTCTGTCACATCATTTGGGGCAGGACCTAGGACCTCCTCCATGTATCTAGACTGAGATAGTATCCCTCCATAGAGAATTGACTCCCAAAGCCCATTTGTGTACAATTGATACATACCAGTTCCATTACCAGAGGCCCAATCACCCAAACTGATACCCACATTCAGGGGGTCTGGTTCAGTCTTAAGCTTGTTCCCCAGCAGTCAGTCTGGAGTCTGTGAGCTCCTATTTAGTCAGGTCAGCTGTTTCTGTGGGTTCCTCCAGCCTGGTCTTGATCCCTTTCTCATCACTCTTCCCTCTCTGCAACTGGATTCCAGGAGTTCAGCTCAGTGCTTAGCTGTGAATCTCTGCTTCTGCTTTCATCATCTCTTGGATGAAGGTTCTATGGTGCCATTTAAAGAGGTCGTCAATCTCAATATAGGGGAAGGGCATTTAAGGTAACCTCCCCACCACTGCTTAGATTCTTAGTTGGGTTCATCCTTGTTAATTCCTGGGAATTTCCCTAGTGCCAGGTTTCTCCTTAAGCTCATAATGGCTCCTCTGTTCCAAAAAGCTGTTAAGAAATTGTTCAAGACCCTTAACTATCAGTGAAATGAAAATCAAAACAACTCTGAAATACCATCTTACACTTATCTGAATGGCTAAAATAAAAAACACCAATGCCAGTTTATGCTGGAGTGGGTGTGGAGAAAGGGGAACACTCCTCTATTGTTGGTGGGAATGCAAACTTGTACAGCCAAGTTGGAAATCAGTATGGCAGTTTCTCAGGAAAATGCAAATCAGTCTACCTCAAGATCTAGCAATTCCACTCTTAGGCATATACCCAAAGGATGCATATTCATATGACAAAGTCATCTGTTCAACTATGTTTATAGCAGCATTATTTGTAATAGCCAGAAAGTGGAAGCAATCTAGATGTCCCTCAGCCAAACAATGGATAAAAAAAAAGTGTACATTTATACAATGGAGTATCACTGAGCTGTAAAAAGCAATGGAAATTGAAATTTGCAGGCAAATGGATGGAACTAGAAGAAACCATCCTGAGTGAGGTAGCCCAGACCCAGAAAGACAAATGTGGTATGTACTTACCCATAAGTGGATATTAGATATAGAGGAAAGGATAACCAGTCTACAATCCACAACCCCAGAGAAGACAGGGTACAAGGAGGACCCGAAGAGTGACATACATGGATTCCCAGAAAAGGGGAAAGGGACAAGATCTCCTGAGCAAATTGGGAGTAAGGGGGATGGGGAAGGAAGGAGGAGAGAGAGGAGGGGAGAAGGGGAGGGAGAACATGAAGGATCAGGAAGGTTGAATTGGGGGAGAACAGAGAAGGAGAACAAAGACAGTGTCTTATATTTTTAACATGAGGTCACTATCAAAATACTTCCATCATAATAGGCATTTACATTCTTGTCTAATATCTTTACGCAATATTCTAGGCCTTTGAACGCTACCCAGTTTCAGCTTTATGTACAAAGCAAAAGGAATGGAACTGATTGTGTAGAGAGATTAGTCAGTAGGAAGAATACCAAGGTTGTGGAGGGGAACATGCAGAAACTCCTGAGGTCCCAATTCATTCAGTCTCTTTAGTGGAATACAATGCAGATATTTCAAGTACTAAGGAAGTATTAAGAGGAGGCAGAGAGATGGCTCAGTGTCTATTAGCACTATATGTTTTTCTAGAGGACCAGGGTTCAGTTCCTAGTAGCCAGAAGGTGGTTCACAATTGTCTGTAGCTCAAATTCCAGGGACTCCAATGGCCTCTTTTGACCTCTGTAGGCCCTGTGCATGTCAAGTCCACCGGTACATAGGCATATAATTAAGCAAAACATCCATACATGTATACATATAAATTGAAAAGAAAGAAGATGATGATAGAATATTGTGATTATTTTCTGCACTGAATCAAACTAAAAGAAAATTGGGGGCAGAGATATATTTCCCAAGGATAAGACAATGCCAATGCATTTTCTCAGTAAAGAAACAAACAAAAACATCTTGTAACCTATGAAGCTAATCCTACTGACAGCAGTTTAGTTACAGTCCACCAGCAAACCCTGCTTCAGTGTAAGAAACACAACCATACAGAATTAAAGTAAAATATCATTGTGCATGATCTGAAGCTCCAGAATTCCACAGGGTCATAATTTAATATCTCATACTCTATCACCATCACTAATAGCAAAGATAAAATGAAATCCACTTGGAGAGAGACTGTCTCCACAGGCTTTCTATGAAGATGTGAAGATTTTGAAGAAGAGGAAAAGAGCAATTGATGAGATAAGCATCAGATTTGGCTCCCCACAGTCACTCAAAGCATATATATATATATATAAAATTGTCACTTGAAAATTTAGGGAATGTACACAGATAATTGACTCAGCAACTTCTCAATTCATCAAAATACTCTGAGAATCTTAAGAATAGACATCACTGCAATTACAGAGGCTATTACTGGATATCACAGAACCCATTTCATCCGGATCTGCAGAGTCTGCAAGTCCCTTTAAGCAAACCTCCCTGGCTCTAGCGTGTGCTGGATGCATGCTCACTACTCAGCAAGAGCTTTGGCATGCCCTGCAGAATATCAAGTGTTTATCATCACCCTCTTTACTTCATCTGACATTGACCTGTGCTTCTGACCCACAACTCTGGACTCACAGAGACCATCAACCTCATGTACTAGCACATGGAAACTTCCATGTTTTTGGTGTATGTGTGGGTGGGTGGATGGTGTGTGTGTGTGTGTGTGTGTGTGTGTGTGTGTGTGTGTCTTTACAGTCACCTGGAAACACTCACTGGACAAGCAATATACTTCACATTAGGCCAAATTGGGAGGAGTTTATGCCCCAATCTGTAGGAGGAAATGGTGGCCACACCAACTTGGGGGCTGGCACAAGTGACGCCGACATGCACACTTGGGCATGATCAGGGTGAGGTAGCAAGACTTTAAATATGAGGGTTGCATTCATGCGGTTATCTCTGTTCCCTCACCCACCTGGTTGTATAGGACTGACTCAGTTGAGAGAGTACATTCCTATAAACATGTGCTCATCAAACTAGCTCTAACTCCATTGTGATCCACATTAATTGTGTTTCACTTTACCTGGTGTCAAAAGTGGGGTACGAACCCATGCCTGCAAGGGATACTGCGACCTTCTGGGAAATGTAGTAAAGTCTTGAGATCCAGGCAGGAAGTGACATAGCAGGCAGACTCAGAATATAAGCAGGGACAAGAAGGAAGTCACTTTCTTCCTCTTCCTCCTGAGCTCTGCTCTGGAGCTGCCATGTGATCCCAGAAAGACAGGACGAATTCTGCCAGCATCCTCCATAAGTTTTATGATTATGGTTGATAATTAAGACTGAGCTAGCAGATAAAAAATCCTAGTCATTAGCCAACAGCAATGTAAATAATATAAGTCTCTGTGTGTTATTTGGGGCCCTGACACAGCAGGCAGAACTCAGGGAGCTTGGTGGAAAGAGTTATCATTATACCGAACCACTTGTGCTCAATAGAAACTCTGACCCATGCATGCTATATTTATGATATCTCTCTCCCTTGTGGATAATCCATAACGTGGTTTGACCATTAATTGTTTTAACATAATGATAAACATAGGGCATTTGTGATACGTCTCCATGTGATGGCTAATGGTGTCACTTTGCAGAGTCTAGAACCATGTAGGATGCAAACCCATATCTGGATACATCTGTAGGTATTGTTTGGGTTATGTCAGCCTCTGGCCATGCCAGTTAGGGATTATCTACATGAAATTTATTGAAGTGGAAAAATCCATCTGAGCTGTGGATGGCACTATTCTACAGGCTGGGGTCCTAGGACTCCATAAAGTGATAAAAAGAGCTGAATACCTACCAAACGAAGGTAACAACTTGACTGTAATTGTTTGACATTGCCAGGGAAGTTCCTTTTATGCCACTTACACACCTTTCAAATCATGATTTGCTTATTTTGAAAATACCAAGAGATTTTAATTACTCATTAGAACTCAGTTTTGCTTTGGCTTGTGCATTAACCTTCTTAATGTGTTAACTTAATTTTAGCTGTTATCCATATTGCTACTGGGCTGCTGTCAGGTACAGACTGGTCTGTCCTGTAGTTTTCTGCTTTAACTTCAAAGGAACAAGCAATACTGATTAATACAAGTTTGAAAATGCTGTAGGATTAACCATCATCTTCTTGTTTTTACTTTAGATTTTCTTTGTTCAATTTTAGAATTTCTCACATGAGGATCTTATTTTATACCATCACTTTGATGTTTTCTTAATGTTGTTAATAACATTTCAAGATTTGTTTTTTTACTCTTTTTAAAGTACATATGTATGTGAGGGTAGGTATATGCACATGAGTGCAGGTGTCCCCTGAATCCAGAAGGGGGCAGTGGATCCCCTCATGCTGCTGTTACAGACAGTGGTGAGCTGCCTCACAGTAGCCCCAGGATCAAACTCTGGTCCTCTGCAAGAGTAGAATAGACTCTGAAGCACACAAGCCATCTCTCTGAACCTCATCTACTATTCTTAAAGTGTCATATTTATCTACATGACATTAAATATTCCTATTTAAGAAGCCTATATTTTCATTTTAAATTTTGATTAAAATATAATAAGGAAACCAAGAATATCAATTAAATTCATAAAGTATAACATGAAATGTGTTGTAGATGATGGGTAATAAATTTGTGATCTATCATAGGTTGGATAATTTACACAATGTAGTTACATGTACTTGTTGTTAATATTCACTTTCTTCATTACTTAGTTTCAAATATTAATTTAGCTAAACTTTTGAGGAAATTGTATCTGCCTTGCTGTGGGTTTCAAGCTTTGGAAAAGAGTGAAGAGGGTGTATACTACCTGACAAATTAATGCTCAGTAAATTTCCCACCCCGCTCTTACCCCACCTCTTGGCTGAGGCTGGCCATAGACAGGGTTTAAGGAAGACTCTAAGGAAGATTCTGTATTTACACTTTAAATGACATTGATAAGGAAATTCAAGTTTTGGTAATAGTGAATATGTCAATCCCAATGCCTCTGTTAAACATAAATAACACAGAATGTCACTGATATTTCCTCAATGGTACTTTTCATGTATTTGTAAAAAGAAATAACCTTCCTTAAAGGCTGGCGATACAAAATTATGTTACATATTTTAAAATCATTATATTTTAATTAGATAAAATATTAATTAAATTAAATATTAATTGGATATATGAATTAAACAGTTATTTAACTAAAACAAATTAATTAAATAAAGTTTTAATTGATTACATAGATCATTTTTATTTCTGTTCTCTCGTAATTGTCAGTGTGATGTAGAGTACCCTTTTCCTGGAGACTCAGTGTACTGGTACAGTGAGCACCTCAGCATCCTATCTCCATGCAAGACAACTTTTTATTTGCTTCCCTTTCATCAAAGTATAAAAGAAAGTCTGGTCACTTAAATTGTGCTCTTGTTCTCTTTTATTGCTTCTTTCATGGCTTATATTTTAGCTGTTGAAAACTGGAAAATAGAGATTTGATGAAGGCTCTAGTTTAAGGAAACAGCCTCAAGTTAATTAGAAAAAGTTGCCTGATTCCAGATCCAAGCAAGTGAAATTGTATGATGCAAGACACAGCCTCTAGCAGGATGTATTTCATAAGCAAAGATCAAGTGGACTGCTTACAAATAAAATCATAGCTCATGAGTTTTCATGCTAGGGAGGCTTACTTGCTACTGTAAAACTCAACATTGAGGAAACCTGGCCTGAATTGCAAATAGTGTTTTTATGAAATACTTTATACAGTTTTCATGTGGATACTGTGCTCACGTGTTTATGCACAAACACAATTGACCAAATGCACACCCACATTGCTAAACTTAGATGTTTCCAGGTGGTGAGAAGATTGGTTCACTTTAAATAGGTCAGCTGAGTGTGCAATTCACTAGAAACATTCTTAGTTAAACACCAGAGTTAAAAATACTGATATTGGAAACTCTAACTTTCCAATCTTGCCCTTCTATCTCTTTGTGATCATAAATTATGGCCTAGACTCCCCAAACAGCTCTCAGCCTGCTTCTGATTTTGTCCTTTTCCAAAGCATAAGGTTTATCACTATCTGCCATTTTCCTGATTGTGGTAATTACCCATTTAGACTGTATAAAACCCACTGTCCTGACTGTGATTTACAAACTCTGCATGTACAGACCAAGTTGAATGGCCCTCTGCATGGCTGCTGTCTTGGCTCTGGGTGTCAGGGGCTCTGGAGCCAGAAGATTTGGTTCAAGTGCAGATTCCATATCTAACTATGTGTCCTTGAGCAAATGAAAGGACAAGGTCCCTTCACTGACATTTTCCCACAAATCAAACAGAATTACAATTATCCCTACAAAGTATGTTCTTGGTAAATAAGACGATTTATGTAGAGTGCCAAGAAAGTTGTACAGAACATAGAAAACACTGACTAAATTATGCTCCATTTATTTAGCTTTGAGTCTTTCCAACTTATGCCCCTCACCTATCTGGATTGCTTATCCAATATTCAGTAAACCAAGTTGGTGAATATGATCGTATTTCTTTGAACTGCACAGTTTGATATCCTTTCCCTTTCCAGGCAATAGTTTGGTTATTTAGCTATGTCCTGTTTTGATGTAGGTCTCTGTCAGTGACTATGAGCATTTGAAGATTTCATTCTCTATGCAAGCTAACAAGACAGTTTGCAATCATGTTATGAGTGCTGCTAGCAGATAAGGTCTTCTAGGTCAGGGGTGAAATAAACCCTTATTATTCATTGCAAGAGAAAAGGCAGACTCTCAGGGTGGGCTCTGGGACTCTGACCTCAATTCCCACAGGCGAATGCAAAGGGGACCAGTTGACACCAGAATGGACTTTGGATTACATTACAGAAGAACAACCCTGAAGGCAGCAAAGCTAACTTTGACAGTGAGCATTAAGCATTTCTATTGATTCTGCCAAAGTTGACACAGCATCATGTAAGACTTGGAGAATTTTCCCCAGCTTCCTGTCTCCACAATAAACACTTGAGATAATTGGCATAAAACAAGCTCATTTTGGTTTCCTGCTTTGTGTTTTCCCCTCTGTTATGAGGCTGCCATAGTACTTTTAAGACAATGGAGGAAGTGTGTGGCTGAGCAAAACTGCTCACCTAACAGGATTAAAGAGAGGATGAAGCCCTGGGTTATAAGCAACTTGTTGGAAGGCAGGGTCACAACCACCCAGAGACCTTCTCAACTCCTATCACCATAAAATCCCATGAACGAATGCCTTTCTGTCCAAAGCTGAAGTCTTGCACTACTTTTGACTCAGCAAAAAGGAAAATGAAACTGGTAATTCATTATTTATATAATCCAACATCCCAGTAGTCTTTTAGAAATTATTTTTCTAAAAGAATTATTTTCCATCAGTTTTGTCACTAGTCCAATAGATTCTGTTTCAAATTCTGTCTTGTTTATATATGACTACTAATTATTAATCATCAAATCCAGATAATGAACAACTGAGAATATTTGTTTATGTTTTAATAATAGGAGAGATTTACAATACAAATTTTGTATTTGTTCTCAAAGCTAAGTGAGGCTAGTAATAAACTCAGTAATGGAGTATATTTGAATTGTCTCAGTGGAATCCATGGCTGTACAAATCAGCTTTTCCACCATGGACACAAACATTTTTTTTAATTTGACGAATTCACTATAGGCAACTAAATAATGATATTCAGTATTGAAGTGATAAGTACGTCCTGGACATAATGGTCTCTCCTGGAAAATTGCTGTTACTGTCTGGGCTGTGTCAAGGATCACTGGGCAATGTTTACAAACAGTTAACCAGCATTTCTCACAGCTGCTCAAAATTGAGGGCTCACAAATACTTATGCAAGCAGGGTAAAATCTTATAAGCACAGATGAACAGGAAGATGATGCAACAGCAAGTGCATAGCAACTGTGAATTTTAATTCATCTCATCATGAAAACAATAAAAAATGGAGAAAAGCCTTGGGTGCCCATAATTAGAGACTTAAGTTAGACCAACGGTGCCTGGCACTTATTGAAGATTGTTTTCTAAACAAAAATTTAACATATTTTAAAATAGAATGTAGGAAGCAACTATGAAGATGTTTTCTGGTTGCATGAACAAATAATCTTAATTCACATATTAAATTTAGTTAAATTTAACAAAGAATTTAAGCATCAGCTTCATGTTTTTTTTTCTATGGAATACTTCATGTCACACTGGGGAAGTTGTTCAATATTCTCCAGAAAATATTAGTTGTTTTCGATCAGTCTTTGAAATGTACAAACCCAAATCCCTGTTGAATACTGTTCCTATATCTAACCACAGACATTGCAATTTACCAAAACAAGCATCAATTATAGAATTCAAACATGTAAAACTTGTATAAGATAAATAGAGTAATATTTATAAGCAAAAGTTTTGCTTATGACTTTTCAAGAACCATCCAATACAGTATCCACAAAAGACAGTAACTGGAATTGTAGAATCTTAAGAAAATTAAAAGTGTGAGTTCAACAAAATCCATCTTAAGAGAAGGTAAAGATAAGCCACAGAGTGGAAGAAAAAAATTGTAAAGCATGTGCTTTAACAGGATCTGTATATGCAGTGTAAAAAGAGCTCAACAATTAGCCACAAGGAAATAAACCTTCTAGAATAAAGATAAGAAAAGAGGTTCTTAACACAACAAACACACATTGTATTAAGGAAAATATCCAGTTGGCAGAGAAACAAATGGAACAGGAGGTCAACCTCATTTGTCATCTAGGGGAGATGGTTAGAGTACATGCAGTGTGTGGAGGCAAAAATATTTTTCATTATATTATGGTGGTAAGTGTAACCCATTAAATATGTGTCCATTTTTATGTAACTGTTCAGTTTCTGCAGTGGCATAGTCACTGTTGAGATAGTTGCCTATGTTCCAGTAAACAGTCTTCTTAGATGCTCATGCTGCAATCCTAATTAGATTCAATGTGTTTTAAGGCGGAAAAAAAAAAAAAGACAGCAAACAAAAGACATGAAAATAGGAGAGTTGTTTATTGGGAAGAAGGCTTTCAGTGGGAGTGGGAGGGGATGCAAAAGGTTAATGATGACTAAATGATGAAAATACGTTATATACTTGTATGGAAATGTTCACATAACATGAAAGCCCAAACTTCCAATGGAATTTCTTCAAATTAAAAGCAAACCTTTATTGACACTGAGACATTAAAGAATGGCGTGTACATCATGACAAACCTTCTATATTCATTATAAACATGGGAAGCAACCTCCGAGTGGAGGTTTGGAAATGTTAAAGCTGTTGTTAAAATTTTAAAGTCCTTAACGTGGAATTATGTTCTTCCAGTTGGATAAAATATCTCATGGAAAATCACTCAAAGGAAACATTTGGTGTAGAACCCTACTGAATTTAAAATATTGGTAGTTAAACCTAATGAAGGTATCTTTTAGAATATAAACAAATATGTCTGTTTCTGTTAGAACCCTTGTGGAGTCAAATAAATACGAATTATCCAGTGATGCTGAAGTAGTCCTACAAGTGCTCTGCATTGTACTGGCCATGGTCACTTGAGACTTCAAATTCTGTTTGGGACCTAGGATTTCCTGAGTCAGTGAATTTAATTATTAGCTGGATACAGTGTGTATTCTCTCCCTCTCTCTCCCTCTCTTTCTCTCTCTATATATATAAAAGTAATATTATTATTACATATACTAATACTTATTATATGCAACATATAGGAATATATTAGTATATATAGTACATATTAGACTTACTAAAATTGGAACTTTGGAGAACAATCACTTACCAGTTTTTTTCTCTAAAAGCAAGTAATTTTCAATTGATCAACAAATGATATTAGGAAATACTTATACCAAAATATTGTTTATTAGTTGTTTAACTGTAATTTAAATTTGTGTACTTTATTTTATTACTTCATTTGGGAATGCAAAATTCTATAGGCAGCAAGAACAACAAGAACCCTTCCGAGCCACCAAAGAGGGTCTCTTCATATATGGTCAACTCAAAATATGAAAATTCTTTAGTAGAAGTAGATCCAAGATCCATAGCCATTGTGGACCTAAGGAATTCCTTCCAGAGAACACGACCCAAAGAAGTCCCAGCCTTTATCCGATGACTTCCTCCTACCTTGTGTGTGACCTCCTATTACAATGTGTGGGAGCATACCTACCACTGAGTCACGTTTGTCATTTGATTGACTTGCGCTACTGGAAACCCGAATGGAAGTAGCTGGGATCATTGCTTACCTCCAAGTAAGCAGAACTCCGGGACCATGCAGTGGCTCCCTAACCACCGATTCAGCAATGATGGAAGTGGAGCCCCTCCTCCTGCCTGGATCCTGTAATAAAATCAAACCACAGGAGACAGGAGCAAACAGGCTGCCATTTGCAGGCAGCAAGTAATGTAGACAAGAAATCTATGTTAGAGGCCTAGGAAATCTATGGGGCCTCTTGTAGTAAGTCAGTATGTATCCCTAGCACAGCAATGGACTTTGGGAGACCATTCCACATAGAGGAATACTCCCTCAGCCTAGACACTGTGACAGGCTCTGAAGATCCTCCATGGAAGGCCTCACCTTCCCTGGGGAGCAGAAAGGGTATGGGGTAGGTAGGGTGTTAGTCAGGGGCAGGGGAGGATGAGAGGGAGAAGGAATTGGGATTGACGTGTAAAACAATCTTGTTTCTAATTTACATTAAAAAATAGAGAAAATAAAGAAATCTATGCTTTGGGTACTGGGATTGGCTGTGATATAGGAAGGGTCTTGTTGAGATGTACGTGGTTACCTAATAAATACAACACACGAAAACCACATTCTTCTTAAAGCATTCTGGTTGAAAGAATAAACATCCAGTCATTATATTCAAGTAGAAAAGACTGCATGAGTTTTTAAAGGAATTCAAGAGTGGAATGTTGACTCTCCTTGGCACTATTTCACACCTAGACTTTAGCCTCACCTTTTTGGAGTTTGACACATCTATTTTTATGTATCCTCTATTTATGAATGGAGTTCCCTGTTCTATTTGTTGGAGTTCCTCAGATAAGGTTTCCATTGTCATCTAAGACTTATCTGTCTCTTCTAAGAGTTAAAGAAGACAAGGTAAGAGTTTGATGAGCACACTAAAAAGACAAGTTCAAAACAAAGACACGGCTTCTAACATGAACACAAAGGCACATGCATTTGACAAATTTAAAACTTAATCAGGAAGATCACTGGCAGGAATTTGTGGCTGTGCCCTATTCTACACTTTACGTATATAGTCATATTAATTGTATAGGATTGGGATCCCATATGATACTCAGCTGCTGAAATTCAGGGAGTAGACTGATGCATTTAGTAGAGCTTATTCATTTAGCTATTATCTGAATGGTTGATTACTTCAGTATTTTTTAATTTGAGTACATTATACAATTTTATTGTTTGAATTTATAATTGAGATATAGTAATTTAGTTTATATCTTTTCTCTTTAATGGAGTTAACAATGTGTGTTAAAAATGCAATCTTAGCTTATTTGAAAGAACACCTACAATTAAGTTACTTATTAAGAATGATTTGATAAGAATGACTTTTATCATAGTCCTCTGGATTTTGATATGAAATATTACTAATTATTGAGAAAATTCATTAACAAGGTTTACATTCTTCAACAAAACTTAAAGTGTCTAGTGAACATATTCAAATTCATGTGACCTTGGAAAGATAAAATGTAAACAATGTAATTTCAAGTAATAATCTGTGTATGAAAAGTATGCATCTGAAAATAGAATTTTATAGCCTTTCTAGCCTATGTATCTTTATTCCAAAATGTAAGAAAATTGTGTAAATTTATATGATATCATGTTTTCCTTACCTATTAAGTGAATTGGGAATATTTTCTACAGGAAGCCCAATGGAAACCTGTTGTGATATATAAGACCTAGGCTTTGGAGGTAGTAATTATTTGCAGATTGAATGTTTTCAGATAGCAAAATTCAACAGAGACAATTGTCATCATTGTCATCCGCTTACCGTGCACTTACAACAGTGAGCAGGAAGCAAAGGTGATTTCTGTTTTATGTTGCTTCAGTCCTATTTGCTAAACTATTAATATTTTAAACCCTAGCTTACAAGAGAGTATAGATCACATCAAAGATCAATGCAGTATATTTATATTGTATATACTAGCTATACAATTCCAAATTTTTTCTTAAACAAAATTTCCAACATTTATCTTTTCTCTTTCTTGGTTCAAAGTAGATACAAGGCATAAAATATCTAATTTTTAGGCATGCACAATATTTTTTCTACAGAAACATGCAATTTGAACACATTTGGGTTATCTTATCAGATACATTTTCTAATTTGTCTTTGGGGATGAATTCTGTATAAGCAAATACACATTTTTTTATGTGCATGGAGGTAGTGAGATAAGGTTCAAATTTCCTTGATTCTCCCTAGTAACTGAGTGTTGTCTGCCACACACATAAACACACATGAGTGTGCAGACAGACTGGGTCCAAACTCAACAGGTAGTATATAAAGCAAGGAAGAAGGGCCATTATATGGAATATGGATGTAATTATATATTATTATGTATAAATAAACATTCTATATCACCTATCCAAGAAAAGAATTTAGAAAATTCAAACAAATAATGTCAAAATACTTGGAATTTTAATGATCATAACCAAAAAGGATCACTTGGATCTCTTTTTTAATGGACTGAAATGTATCTACTAAAATACAAAATAGGGAAGAATATTATTCCCTAAACTTGAATTAAGCCATAACAATCTTTTTTTGTTTTAAATAATTTTGCCTTTCATTGCTTTTTTTTTGGTTTTTCTTTTTTTTTAAGATTTTATTTATTTATTATGTATATAGTCTTCTGCCCATATGCCAGCAGAGGGCACCAGATCTCATTCAAAGTGGTTGTGAGCCACCATGTGGTTGCTGGGAATTGAACTCAGGACCTCTGGAAGTCAATGATCTTAACCGCTGAGCTGTCTCTCCAGCCCCCAAGCCATAACAATCTTATAATGAAAACTTACATGAAAGACCCTGATCCAGACCCCTGAATGTGGGTGTCAGTAAGGAGGCCTCGGCACACTATGGGGCCTCTGGTAGTAGATCAGTATTTATCCAAGGAGTAAGAAAGGACTTTGGGAGCCCATCCACATGGAGAGATGCTCTTTCATGCTGGACACATGGAGGGCCTAGGCCCTGCCCAGGATGATATGACAGATTTTGGGGATCCCCCATGGAGGGCCTTCCCCTCCCTGGGAAGCAGAGGGGGGATGGGACAGGGAGTAGGTGGGGGGAGGAGGAGGAGAGTAGGGAGAGGGAGCACAGATTGACATGTGAAGCAGGCTTATTTCTAATTTGAACTAATAAAATATAATTTGTTGGAGAAAAAAAAGAGTATCATAGGATACAAACAATTAGATCTCAATGAAACAAGCTTCAGCTACATTGGAATACTAGAATTTGATATGAAAAATAAATTGATTGAGAGATGACCCCACAAAAGGGCTCAAACTGTGCATCAGTTGTCAACAGTGGATACAACATGACATAAAATTAAACACTTTAAAATGCTTTGCTTTCTCCTTGTACTCATGGTACTAAGGATGCTGAGGGTGATGACCATGTCATCCTTGAGGGAATCTCCACCTAATTTTGTGCCCATCTTCTTCCTATTATTTATAAAACCTTCAAGCAACCCCTTTTGGCAAATATTTCTTCCCAACCAATAAATTGCCTTTTCACCTTACTTTTTCTCTTTGTTGTAAAGGGAACTTTCAATGTATTTTTTTATTTGTATTTTCTTTTACCTTTCTTGGTGGAGCTGTTAGTTTGATATCCAGGAAATTATTGATAACACCAATGTCTGCGGAATTGGTGTTCTCTCTGAGGAGTTTTATTATTATGAGTCTCATTCTGAGATCTTTTATCCACTTTGACTTGATTTCTGGGGATGATGTAGTAAAAATTCTGCTGTCATTCTTGTACATGGCAAAGAGTATTTACCAAAGAGAAAACCTTTATTTACCCCCATTGCCTTTCTGAAGCCATTGTCAACAATTAGTTGATTATATGATTGGACTAGGTCATTTCCTGGTCCATGAATATGGGATATTTTCTGCTGTGTTTTAATTTATTGTCAGTACCATATTCTTTTGATTACTGTAAGCTTTGCAATGCAATTTAAAGTTAGAAATGTGATGTCTTTAATGTTATTTTCATTTTCCTCAAAACTTCAGATAAAACCCAAAAATCCTGAGAAAAAAATGAAAATAATAAAAAGAAAAGTGGGAGACTCCAAAAGACATTTCTGCAAGTACAACATAAAGTCACTGTGCAGCTGTAGCTCAGTTTATACACAGCAAATATATGGAATGTAAAAGTCAAAAGAACCATAAACCATGTAGTTAAAACTCTTGCACTGTGTTCAAGATATTTCCTGAATGAATAGACTAAAGCTGCTACTTCCATATTGTCTTGAAGGGTGTGCTAATTTGTCCCATTGCAATAACCATTTTTACTACTTATATGTTTTACAATAGCATGCTCCATACCTAACACACATATAACAATTGCTATTTCAAAAACAAAATAATTAATGCCAGACATGTAAACAAACTGTTATATAAGTTCATTATCTACAGAAAATAATTAAAACTACTCAAATATACAGAATACTTTCAAAGATAGGGGAGGACTGAGCCACACAAAGAACTGTACAACAGTCAAACAAATCCATCTGCAAATTCAATAACCAGACTCCCTGCAAATTTTACAGCTCCTCCATTTACCTCTGTTCTCAGACCATTCATTGCTTTAACACCTACATTAGAAAGAATTCTCGATTACTATAAAATTACCAGCGCAACAAAATGCTGGTCACAGGGTAAACAATTCTGTGAGAAGCTTGAAAATAATGATGCTCTTTTGAAGAAAAATTCTGTCAAGACTTTGTTTTGTTTTCTCTGTTATGAATCTCTAAGGTCTCCACTGAAATTTATATCATGTCAAAAGTGAAAAACAAAATGGAATAGCTATTTTTCCACCTCATAACTTTCATGAGTAAAACATCCATCTCTCTCACCGAAGGGAAGAAAAGACACTGATAATAACTCTTAACTTTGCCTTCATGATCCTTCTCATCCAAAAGAACAGCAGAGTGATATAATAGGGCAGATTAGTGTAAATGCTTCAAATATTATGGATGTGATGAGAATAATCATTTATTCATGTTTTTGTCACCAGTGCTTGCTAAATAACAACATCTACTCAGGCCAGTCCAGATAAGTATACTTGAAAAGAGTCCACATTGGTTAGCTAAGTTTGCAATTTTGTTCCATTGGGATAAAACACTTAGAAAATGCTTACGATGTTTCCTTTATTAACTACATACATGGAAAGGAGTCTATTAGAAAACATTTTCAGGTCATTACTGATCAGTAGTCACAGAGTGCCATGAATAAGCTTTAAATAACATTCTTTAATTGTAAAAGATAGTCCATGAGCCAACTGGTTGAGTCATATTTAAACTTTAAACATATTACCCTGTGCATACCTCTCAGTAATTATACCAATTAGATCAAAAAGCCATTTATCAGGGTGCCAATTATGTGACTCCCACACTTTCTGGAACTTACAAAAGAACAACTTTAAATTAGAGCAAGCAACCCTATGTTTTGGAGCTTAGTTGGCTCTTGGTCATGCAACATAAGAGTGATTTAGCCCATGTTCATGGTTTATCCAGCAACAAGTAGACCTTATTCACCATTTGCTCTGCCTTTTCTATATGAAAGTTCAGAAATATTGCCTGGAATCTTATCTTCAATTTTTCTTGAGAACAGATTCCAATGTGCCTTTTTCTTTTGCTGCTGTCTGAACTTAAAGGTTACTTGGTGTAATGAGTCTCAGCTTGGTAAACATGGAATGCTGACAGATTAGTGTGTGGGGTTTTCTTAATGTCACATTTTTCAGGAGATGAAAAAGATTGAATTTAGAATTAATTGGAACTTAATAAAAATGTGAAAATATTTTTAATTTCGTACAGTAGATTATCTATTTTCAAATGAATCATGGTAATTGTTCTTTATGAAATGCAAAACTTTTCTAATGTGTTTCTTTTTTAGAGAGCCAATGAGGAACTGAGACATTATTTCAGTAAATACTTAAAAATTGTATACAAGCACTCTGAGTGACTTCACATAGTGACACCATTCAATAGTGGACAAATAAGGCATAATGAATCTTCCACTGACCTCCCCATTTATATGTCAGAACTTAGAATATTATCATTATATAGTAATAAAATGTGAGATGAAAAATCTGAAACAGAACAATGTGCTGAATGATTGCTGAACTTTCCCTGTAGTATCCAGACCACCTGGCCTCTGTGAACACGGCTTGTAGTACATCCTTGAACTCAGGAAAATATCTGCCTCTGCTAAAATTTACAGACTTGGGTTTCTTGTCACAGTTCTCCAAATGAGCATAACTAATTACATGACCCTTTCATTATATATGGTATTATAAGTATCAAAAATGACAAAGCAGAGGGAAGGATGTGCACAGATCACATGAAGTCCCTGCTCCATTTTCTGTAAGGGACTTACAGTGACAAGGGAGGAGCACATTCCCTGTAGGTACTGTGTCTCTAAGTTATATGGAATGTTGTTTTAACTGAACAATATACTAAGATATTAAATATTTGGTAAAATATTTTTGATGCTGCATCTCTTTTTATGATTAAGCAAATCAATACTGTAGGTGTCCACAAAGCTTTCTTTTCTGACAACAGTATGCATGTATGTATATACTTTAAGTAGAGTTCTTACTTTTATAAACATATTTAAGTCAGTTTTCACAGGTTGGAAAGAGGTAAGAATTAAATTCTTGACCGAATTTGATACAAAATATATTATAAACAGATGTGACAGAGACGTTTAGCAGTGTGGTCCTCTAATTGAAAACACATGTTTTATAAATCAAATCAGAAGCTTATCACACTGACTGATGGAGTATCAGAAGAACAACAACAAGAAGAAAACAACAGTTCAACAGCTACAATGGCCAAAATAATCAAATCCATAATTTCAGTCCTTCTAGTGAAGGTTCCACTAAATTCTAAATTACACACAAACTAGTTTATTTATAAACCCCCGAGTAAACATGCTATGCTTAATTGCATCTTGTAAATATTCCCTCGACATCTGTTTACTCTTGTGCATTACACTGATATGGAAATTTACCAAGTACTTGAGGATCTACTGCGTACATACTGCTTTCCTCAAGTTTTCAGGGGGTCAGAAAATAAAATACCGTCCTTCACATCAGTTTTATATCTAAAAGAACAGATGTTATGTGTTCAAATATACATGACAGTATAAGCTAAGTTCACCATGATGCTCGGAGAGAATATGCCTAAAGCAAGAATCACCTTGGATTCTTGGTGAAAGTGGAAACAATGGCCGAAAGGGAGTGTCTCTGCTCTCTGAGTTCCTGTTTCTGTTGTCACAATCACTCATCCTCCATGCTAAGTGTTTGTGTTTACAATCAAGGAGGTTTCCTAACTTGCTTCTCGCTGTATACATTTTCAAGTCCAAAAACCCCTTTTCTACTTTGTAATACCTCTGTTTTTGCTGTCCAATCTGGCAGTATTGCTGTAAGTGTTAGCCTCTTCAGTACACTGTATAAAAGCCGTAGACATCTGAGATGGCCTTGCTTTGTCGAGGGTTGGGGGTTTCATTTCCATACAACTGACAAGGTGCATCCTAATTCGGGGAAGCATCCATCACTGGATGCTGCGAGCCTCAGCTTCTCTGAGCTTGGCCTGCCTTGATGGTGAACTTTCGTGACACAACTCTAAGGGTGATCATTTTAGGAAAGGGGGAGAGGGAAATGAGCCAGTGGCTGTTGCATTTGGGTTATCAGCAAGGCTTAGAAACCCATCCTTTGTTTCTACTGTACTCCTTGAGTGTCAAGAGTCAAACCTACCCAGCTTCAGAGAGAAGATCATACAGTCAGTGTTTTTACAGATAGATAAATTTGTAGAAGACTCACAATTACTGAAGCCACTTTTGGAAAATAAATTTTACAACACTGAGCTTTGAAGATAAAGTTTATCTGTTCCAAAATACAAGTATTAGGAAATACTGGAAAACTGATGGCCATGCTTCTGATCCCAAACTTTCAGAGGATAAATTTCAAAGATAACCTGGGCACTAAGCAAAACCCTTCCTCTAAAAAATGGAAATGCTTGAAGGAAGGCAATACTTTAGCTTTATTATTTTTACTATATAATTTACTATTAGCAATACATTATTAATCAAATGTCAAATAATTTAAAGCATTTGCAAGCTTCATTTCATCCACTGTTTGTAATAATCCAAAGAGGTAGATGTTATTATCATTCTTTTTGATGGATGAAGTAGCTGGTCTTAGAAATACTATTTAATTTGTTATGTAATTACTGAAGTTCACTGCTCTACAGTACTTCTTTAAATGCATTCATGTTGTGATGAAACCAATCCTGTGAAGACAGGGTGTCAATGTTCTCTAGCACAAAGGAAGCCTTGAGGAAAAAACTGTCACCAGAAGGGAATGTGATTCTGTGTATACCTCAAAGGTGAGGGTCACAGCAATGAGGAAAGTTTTGCCTGTGCTGCAGAAGGAAAGTTTGTCAACATGCATGGAAATCATTTAGTTACTTGGGTTGTAGTGAGAAAACCTTCTGTTTATGATGGCATCCTTTTGCTATGGAAAAAAATAAATACAAGAACACAGCTGAGACATGGTTCTTAAAGTTCTTTTGTTGAACTACTATAAAAAATAGCTGCCACAATGGAGGTTGGAGAATAGAGCGGTGAGAAGACAGTCAGAGACGGCTCTGAGGACTGGGAGAAGGTGGTTTCACCCCAGCCACATTCGACCTGAGGTTTGGAAGCAAAAGTAGCAGGGAAGTTCAGATTTAACTAGATGGAATTTCCTGTGTAAGTATGAACAAGGTAACATAAACTAAGAAACTTTGTAGAGTAGCTTCAGTGATTATCCTTGAAATCTAAGGTCAAGGGGATGCAAAGTATGCTGAACAGACAAATCATAAAAGCAAATATACTGAAAAATGTTTTAGAAGAAAGAAAACTACATCCCACAGCAGAATATATTGCAAAGCGGATGAGTCCATGGGACAGTGTCCATAGCTGAATCCCGCTCCTGCTTTTACCGTGTTTTCCAGCTGTATTTCCAAACGGCAGTCCAGATCAAGGAATTTCTACTAATCAGCAAACTGGAAGATGGGGGGAAATCAACACTTCTGAGATTTCAGAAGCATCAAGATCATTGACACACTCGTAACCAAATTCCCCCTCCACTTGCGTAAGTTGAATCGAGAACACATCTCTACTTTATCTCAGAGCCTGAGAGTTGGATGAACTTCCAAACATCCAGGTGGAAGTTTGCCTGATTAGGCACCATTAATTGCCTCTACTCTACCCTCATCTTCTTCACTTTCTTACTGGCATTCTATGTTTATTGTTCAAGTTAAGGTACTCTATCCTTGTTTTCGTAAGCATATTTAAGTCTCGATTTTAGGGTTTGATTTGGGGAAACCCAACTAAGAAATATCCTGCATTTTGGAAACATTTGTTGAACTATTTCTTGGAGATCCTTGGTCATATGCTTAGGAAAATACATGTCATGCATTCTCCCTAGATATAAAAGTTGCCTAAAGGAGAAGAGAAAGTATGTCCTTAACTTCGTGGCTCTTTGTTCATGTTCAGTTGGTTACATAATAATAAAAGTGTTCAGTGAAAGTTGATGGCATTCTCAACTTTATATTTGAAATATCTTTGTTGCTTATAGAACCAAAACTATATTGGATTCAGTGAATATTTGCGGTATGAGTTGACAGTTACAAAACTTGAAAAACTGATAACCAGCAATAGTTAGACTGTCAAAAATAAAAATGAATAAAAGAAAGAAACTGTGACTATTTTTTCTTACATTTAAAGAAGTGGCACAATATATCTTTATATATATATATATATATATATATATATATATATATATATCATACTAATAAGTTTTGAAGTTGAACATTTGTAATGTCTCCATAAAGTCTTTTACAAACTATTTTAAGACAGTAATGAAATAATTTTAGAGCGTTCCATTTTGTTTGGTTTTCATTATAAGCAACTATATCATTTTGTGTCAGCAATGAAATAACTTTTGGAAGCTTTGTTTAGTCTGGTTTTCAATGTAAACACCTAATATAGTTTATTGGGTAAATATTTATGGGATAAATATTTTTGGTGACAAGCTATTATCATCTTAAAATGAATTATTGTTGAGACTAGATGAATCTGATTTTTAAATTGAGAAATGAAAGCTCAGTAATAAAGCTCTTTACATTTTTTAAAAGTTGTGATTTGATGATCATCTAAGTGACTATTTATATACCTGTTTAGGACTACTAATTACTTTATCAAGTTCAATTAGTGTGATGGCTAAATCTCACAATCATTGTGTGCAACCCAACCAGAAGCTCTGGGAGCCAGAATGCGGGGATATATTTGTGATGAAGCTCATTTGCATTTGCAGATCTCAACAACTGCTCCAGTATCTGTTTTGTAGCAATTAGGCAGCTGCTGCTTAAAATCCATAGTGGTAAACGCTGGTTGTGTTTGGTTTAGAAAGCAAGTGTTGTCTTGGGCGCATTGGGTACTTTGCTGTGTATTAATGAGGATGCTTTGTTTCACACTGTCTTCTTGCTGCTACTTACCACCCTTTCCTCCTTAGCTGGCTGTGGCATGACTTCATTTATTTTCTTTCCATCTTTTGTCCTTTTCCCAGGGTTTGGCTTTGAATACTTTTGAATTTCCCTTGTCAAGAGTCAATTCACAATCTTTAAAATGTATAGAGCTGTGGAGGAGTCTGACTGGGTTGAAATATGTTGGATAATTTATTACCAAAAGCTGTGTATGAAATATTTAGGAACTCCATTTGAATTTCCTAAATAGTTAGAGAGTTAGCTCCATGGTGGGGATTGGGAAAGCTGGCAGGCAAGTGGACATTAATGGACTGTAGATATAACAGCAGTCGTGCTGGCTTCTGTACAAGAAAAATGAACAGTTCTGAGCAAAGAGTTGTTTTTAACCATACGCTGATAACTTTAGTGTGTACAAATCACTCATGAAATATGATGTAAGCATTGTGATTTTGTGGATCACATCATTTTATCTAATTTTGCTTTCTTGTGGTTTTTGCATAAGATTTTAGCACAGACATGTGTTAGAAGTAGTGTTCCAAACCTGGCTGAATGTTGGAAATGACAAAGGCAAACTAAATGCTGCCACAATACCCCTGTCCGGTTGAGTCTGTGGTATGTGCATGAAGAAGAGGATTCGAATGGTCATGTGGGTGGTTATGTAATGCTCATGTTGGAGGTAAACATATGCCCGTGTGTACCTCTGTACAAACGTTTGAGGGCCAGAGAGCGGGAGCTCTTTAGGAGCCACCCACCTTGCTCTTGAGATCTGGTATCTCACCAGGACTGAGGGCTCTCAGATTAGGCTAATCTGTCTGGCCAGAGAACTTCACGACTTGTGTCATCTCTGTCTCCCTGGCACAGGGATTACAGACATTTACCACTACATTTGGCTTTTTATGTGAGTGCCGAGGCTTGAACTCACATCCCTGTGACTGTACAACAAACACTTCACCAACTGAGCTCCCTCTCCTGCCCTCTTCTCCAGTGTTCAGTGGCACAGTGCTCTTCCATGTGCATGCAATTTTGTACATTTCCTACTTCAGGCTAAACTTCTCTTTCTCCACCACATTGCGCACATGCCTCTCCAGGGAATTTTGCATTTCTTTCAAGTCTTTGCACTGATGTTAACTAAATATGTCAAGAAAGGTGAGATAATCCATCCTTCTTCCTTGATGGCACTGTATTTTGTCTGTGGAATGCAGGATGATTCATGCCACAAAATTGCCTATGTACTATGTGTTATAGCAGGATGATAAATGATCAGCTTCATAACTCTCTAATGTTATTAAATACAAGTTAACTTTGTTAAGAAGAGGTGATATTGTACTTTCTCAACAATTCTTACTGTTTTACATAATTACACTAACTAAATTTTTCTGAAGGCATTGATTTTGTAGACATGTCTCATAAACTCTCCTAAATCATTTCACTTTAATTCAGAATTTAATATAACTAAGTTACTCTACAGCCTTTGGGCTATATCTTCTTAGAAATTCTTGTCACTATGTTACCCTGTCAAAGTCCTATTTCTTCTCTCTCCGATCATCTCATCTTTTCCCTGAAGTTGCCATGTGATCTATCTTAAAAATGGCAAGAACGAAACACTGACAAAACATCTTTCCTATTATAAACTCTAGAAGTCTTCTCCATGGAAGTATCTTTGTCGAGCATGCTTAGAAGATCAGGTGTAATGCCTAGGCTAACAAAATGAGATGCTATACACAGAATATTCATACACAGCCTACATATTTGATTATATCAATTTCTGTAGTTTCCCTCTCTTACTCTGATATTCAATAGAAGACTAGGAATATAATAAATAAGTAAAATATAGTTTTCTTTGCCAAATCTTAGAATCACCTTGGCCTTCTATGATTCAGTGATTACCAGACACTCAAATTATGCCAACCATTTATATTTTTAACGTTACATATTCATAAACATTTTCAACAATTGCTATAATCACTAGAAAATTAGTAACATTTTAAATATTCTCTTACTATAGTTTAAGATATGTGTGTATGTGTGTGTGTGAGTGTGTGTGTGTGTGTGTGTGTGTGTATGTATGTTTGAAATATAAACATTTGGATGACTGAAACTTCATGTGTATTATAGTTTAAGGTCAACAAATTTGAGTTGAATTTGACTAAGAAACTCCTTAAATTTGAAGGCTAAAAGACTCCCACAAACAGTGTCATGTTGATTAAACTAAGACTCTCAAATTTGAGGTTGTATGTAATGAAAATAATTCAACTCCACTAGAAAATCATAGACACACAGAAGAGGGTGTAGGCCCTGCTCCAAATGATGTGACAACTTTGAAGATCCCCCATGGCAGGCCTCACCCTCCCTGGAGAGAGCAGAAAGGGGATAGGATAGGGAGTTGGTGGAGGCCAGGGGAGGAGGAGAGGGAGAGGGAACTGGGATGACATGTAAAACATGATTATTTCTAATTTAAATTTTTTAAAAAAAGAGAGGGGCAAATCTTGTTGGAAAATGATCAGTAATATCTAATGCCACAGGTGCAAATTACAATTTTTAAATAAAAAAAGAAGATCATAGAAATTGGAAAGTAACTTTTAGGCTTTTGTGAATAAAGTTCTTTTTATTTGTTTTAAATAATTTACTTAAAAAAACTTCTTCCTTCATAATCAACTGGTCCATGGTGGTAAAAACATGAGGAGGAAGCTGAAACTGATTCCTGAACAGCTTTGACTATAATACATCAGAAATGCCAGTGCAAACTTACCTGGGGATATTAAGGGCTCTATACAAAACAAAAACAAACAAACGAAAATATTAATTTCAGTTGAAGATAGTTTGAAGCACGCAGAAATTGGGGACAGGGACATGGCTTTAAACAGTTGGAGAGGGAAAGGAAGATGGAAGTACTATTCTGATTGAAGATACCCTTCGCTCATTATGAAGTCAAAGCCAGTGAGTGACCTTATATATTTCAGGAAATCTCTGTGCTGGAGATGAGCTAATTGATAGAGTTCTTGGCTTGCATGGCCAAAGCCCTGATTTTTATTCCCAATAATGTTAGAAAAATGAGTTTTAATGCATCTAAAATATCTTCACAGCATATAGCATAGACTTTAAGTATGTGTAGCTGTGTGTGTGTGTGTGTGTGTGTGTGTGTGTGTGTGTGTGTGTGTGTGTGTGTGTGCATTCTTAGAATGTGTGTACATCCGCGCGCGCTTCTGTCTATCTAAGCCTTTTCATATTGAACTGAGGTAGGAATTTTGGTTCACCATGTAGTGTTACTTTGTCACCTGTCAAACTAACTAACTTGCCCCCTATTTCTAGCTATATTGGCATCATGTTTGGTGAGCTGCTTATAATTGAAAACAAGAATTAGAGATAAAATGTAAAAATTCAGTTAGGGGATAAATTGACAGAAATAGGGAATTAGCAGAGGAAAGGTAAGACAACAGTGACTGTTTCATAGGATAATTTATGTCCTCTGAATCTGCCTTCAGCTGATTGCTGAGGATTGAAAGAACAGGTTTGTTTCTTTGCGTTCATTCCTCTATCCAACATTTGATAAATATAATAGCAGTGGACAATGAAAATATGGACATAAAAACATCCCAAACAGTGGAGCCACTGTTTATCCCTAGAGCGCAAATGGAGCCCATTCCCTATGGAGGGAGACTATTGCAGCCCAGATATGGGAAGGAGGGCCTGGGCCCTCCCCCAAATCATGTGACTGACTTTGATGATCCCTCCCACTGTGGAGGGCCTCACTATCCCTGGTGGGGAGCAGGATGGGAAGGCAAGGGAATAGCGGAATGGATATGTAAATAAGAGTGCTTCGAAAAGAAATTTAAAAAATGTTTAAAAAAAAAAACCTTCCAAGTTAAATGCCAGGTTGGATGGAGGGAGGTGGGAATTGATGGGTCAGGAATATTACTAAAATATTTTGGTGTATTTATCATACAAAATATTTGTATTTTCTATTCACACAAGTGTGTGCATGTGTGTGTGTGTGTGTGTGTGTGTGTGTGTGTGAGAGAGAGAGAGAGAGAGAGAGAGAGAGAGAGAGAGAGAGAGAGAGAGAGGGGAAGGGAGAGAGAGATTTTATGTAACACTGATGGAAGATTCCCTACAGAGGAAAGTGCCACAGTGCACTTGTTGTGTGCACCCTTGTCTGCTGTGTCTTGAGATAATTCCAGTGGATTAGCTACATGTGAGAAAACAGGTACTATAGGAGAATTCGTAGATGCTCTTATTGGAAAATTGCTTTAATCACAATGCAATTTCTCAGTGAGTGTTGAGGCAATGCATGACACAAGAGCCTCTTTCCTGGTCTTGGGAATGTACTGGAATGCTGAAAGAGAATGGAGAGTTACCTTTCTGAGAGGTTTGTGTGAGGGAACTGCAAAATCTCAGGTAAGATGGCATCTTCCTGAGTGAACAGCAGGGTGCCTACTGTAAGACCACTGTAGACAAGGCAGATGCCAGAGTGCCTTCCACTGAAGGTGATTCTCCCTTCCAATGACCCCAGCCCCACCCCATAGATCAAATATATCCCCCATTGTCTCTCTGTTGACCTCCTATGCTCATTCACTGACCATTCCCTCACAACAGAGTATAGAGCTCTAGATTCTGGAAGGCCTCTTCACATTCTTCTCAATGTAATCAATCCTTTTCTCTCTGTGTTTTGCCTTTCCTGGAGTGTAGGCTTTGTTTAGGTCTAAACCCTCTTATTTCCCTCAGATCTTCTGATTTTATTTTCAGGGACTGATTTTCACCACTTCCTCTTAATTCAGTATCCCTCTGACTATCATGTCATTGCCTATGCCAAGGTTACTCACCTTTAGTTTTAGCTTAGCTGTGGGTTGCTTGGCAGAATGAAGATAAAGATATAAAATTAATATGTTAGATGTATAGCTATCCAGGTACATAAAATGCCTTTATCCTGATGATAGTGGTGAGTCATTGAAGTTTTTAAAAAGGGAAGAAAGCCAGTTATTTGATTTAAAAGTATAAATGATGGATTGTAGTGATACCAGGCTAAAGAGGAAGGAATGTGAAGGAACTAGTTCAGGATACAGAGATAGATAGTAAAGTCCCAAATCAATGAAATAGAAAAACATAGCATTTATACACTGCAGAGGCAGTAAGGAGACGTAAGAAAAATAATAAGATTTTTCTTTCATGTACAATCAGCCAGATGGAGGTAGAACCATTAACTAATATCAAATGTAAAAGAAATAGCCTAATTGATCAAATAAACTCATTACACTAGTTTTGGAAAGACAGAGTTTGTTTTGATAAAGGTGTATTCAAGTTTATAGTTCCTCAGTCTACTGGACTAGAAGTTTAAATCCCTACATTGCCACAATCACATGACAGATAGTGCTGAGATGAGAACAAAAAGAAAGATTACAGATGGGACTGAGAAGCCATAGCAATGTTCCTGCCTTCCTTTCTTGCTGTTCCACAGCTATGTTAGTTATTAAATAAGCTAACTTTTCCTCCATTCCTCGTCTGCTCCACTGGGATTGAAGAAGGAAGATGATTTCTTGATCCAGTGCTGTTGGTATGAGATTCTTTAGATCAACAGCTGTGAACACTTGCTGGCAAGTGTCAAGCAGAACACAGTGGAGTGCCATTCATCAACTGTCCTGAATGCAACCATAAGTAAACACAGGAAAATCATGTGCAATAGGGATCTGAAGAAAACTATCAAACAGAGAAACTAAAACAGAATGTCATAATGTGAAAGGTATGCCACTCACTAGGTGGAGGGGACACACATTTAAAAAATAATATTTTGACTATAATTATTCTATGTGTCTGTGTGTGTGTGTGTGTGTGTGTGTGTGTGTGTGTGTGTGTGTGTGTATCTGGTGTAAGACCACTGTCAGTGTTCATCCCCGAGCATATGTTGAGGTCAGAGAAGGATGTGGATGAACTGCTTGATCATTCTTTACATTATTCTTTGAGACAAAATCTCTCAATGAAACTTGAGCTGAGTTGGCAGCCAACAGTACCCCACTTCTGAGCTTACAACTATATTTATAGCCACAGCCGATAGTTTACATGGCTGCTGTGGATCTGAACTCTAGTGTTCATGCTTGTACAGCCAATGTACTTAGATACTGAGCCATCTTTCCAGCTCATCAAGTATTTTAAAATTTACTATAATAGCAAGAGCACAAAATATTAACACAATTTAATTTAAAATAATAATTAAATACTTTGGGGTAAATTTGAATTTATATTACAGAGATGCTTCACCCATGAAACATCCACAATATGGCTTCCTAAACAAGACCTGAGTAATGATAATAGCAATAGATATGCTAACTTGAAGAAGGAAATCTCACCAGGTCCCACCCTTAGACAAAGAATTGCAGGCTTGATGGGTGTAGCTTCCAACATCCCTAGGAAACACAGTTTCTCATCAAACTCCTCTGGCTCTTAAAATCTTTCCACTATTCCCCGGAAGGTCTCATCAACATGGCTACCCAAACATAAGCTGAATAAGGACAATACTAATAGACATGCCAAAGTGGACAGAGAAAAGCCCACAGACCTCAATCCTATAAAAGGAGCTACAGGCAACAGAGGGATACTAAGAGCAGGAAAATAGTTTGCCTCAAGAATGAGCACACCAAACTGTTTATCTAATACCAATTGGTCAGCCCTGATAACATATGTTACAAGATACCTTATACAGACTGAGCTGGTTATATTTAGGAATATATGTACATATATGTATATGCATGCAATAACAATGGGGAAAGATGCCATGAATGTAAAAG
The DNA here is from genome assembly GCF_003668045.3 of Cricetulus griseus. Taxonomy (NCBI): domain Eukaryota; kingdom Metazoa; phylum Chordata; class Mammalia; order Rodentia; family Cricetidae; genus Cricetulus; species Cricetulus griseus. The sequence continues at coordinate 11,578,402 of NW_023276806.1, read as the reverse complement.
ACAACAAGGAGAGCTATATGGGAGTGTTTAGGTGGAGGAAAGGGAAGGGGGAAATGTGATTATATTGTATTACAATCTAAAATATGAGAAAATAAAACTATAGGCAATCAATGTTTTTGGAGAGAGTGAGAATTACACTCTTCCAGGGATGATATCCCTAAATGGTTATTCAGCACAAAATGGTCAACCCTACTGGGCTGGGTGGTACACACCCTTAATTCCGGCACTCAGGAGGTGGAAGCAGGTGGATCTCTGTGAACTGGAGGTCAGCTTGGTTACATAGTGAGTTCTGGGAGACAGCCAGGTTTGTTTACACAGTGATACCTTGCTCACAAATGAATGAATGAATGAATGAATGAGTAACAAAAGTGGGCAGTTCTGAAATCCTGCACACACAAGCGACACTAAATGAACTCAGCAGATTACATTTGTGTACTTATTTATGAATTTATATGTGTGCACATGTGTGAAATAATAATGTAAAAATATCATAAATCTAAGAGGGCTGAGGGGAAAGTGAAAGGAATAGAAGGGAATGGACATGGGAGGAGTTGGAGAGAGAACAAGGATGGGCAAGTGATGCAATTGTGCTTTAATTTTTAATAAAAACTTAGAAGAGCTGTTTCTGACAGAAATTAAAGGGAGGAGAAGACCCTATCAGGCATTAAATAAGTTATAAAACTGCAATATTTAAATGAGCTAGCGTTAACACAATTAGATAGTGATAAATAAATATTATAGAACATACATATGGGAGTTAGTCTTTGTCTCTCAAGAGAAATATGTCATAGAGATATCACAAACCATTGAGCAAGAGAAAGATTATTTAATTAAACTCTCTTGGTAATCAGTTTGCTAATTGGAAAATAATGAATTTATGTACTTACCTCATAAGTTATATCCAAATAAGATAAGAAATGCCAAAGTCCATAGATGAATTCTGAGAGAAATAAAAAATAATGACTTATTAATTCAATTGTGATAATGAGATTCAAGTAACCTACATATATTACAAGAAAAATGAACTTGTAATATGTAAAATTGATTGCTTGTTCAACAAAGAGTAGAAACTCAAATAACGCAATTTCAAAGCTCATACTAAGGGCTGAGAAGATAGCTCAGTAGATAAATTCTTAGCTTTGAATGTGTGAGGACCAGCATTCAGATGGTGGCCTGAGCCTGTAAGCTGAGCACTCAAGAGGGAAAACATGAGATCTCTGGGCCAAAGTGCCAGGCTAGTCTAGCCTGGATTGGCAAGTTTTTGAACCTATGAGAAGACACTGTCTGAGAACCTAAGAAATAACTTGTGGGCCTCAATATGCACACACACACACACACACACACACACACACACACACACACACACACACACACACACAAACTTTTGTATGTACACCCTTATGTGTGCCCCTACGCATGCGAACAGGCATACACACATATGATGTCCATGCACATATGTATGCAAAAAGTAAATAAATGAAGGGTCATGTCAAGACCGAGTATTACTCTTGATGTTCAGTATCAATATCGATCAATAACAATTTAACAACCCAGTGCTAAGAGTCCGCTAACTTCCTCAGTGCATGTGGCCTGACATGAAAACAAAGCAAACATGAAGATGCTTAATAGGTATGCTGAGAATAGTCTGCTTCTATGTGTTCAAAAAGGAAGATTAAATGCAATAAACCCATTGCATACAAATAAAGCATACAAAGTAACATACATTGTGACAAATGTGTGGTTAAGTACAGTTTAATGAAAATTATCCCATAGAATTTTTGAAATTTTAAACTTCTTCTGCACTTTGATGTACTAGCTCTGCTTCTGAAAATCTGTTATAAACAATTGAATCACTGATACTGGTTAAAAACAAAAGACAGAATGGGAAAAAAATACATATGGCAAAGAAAGCCTAAATAATGAGAAGTGAATAAATTTATTTCCAAACTTGATCTGAGTCCAAAGTCACTTGGTTGTTCATTATTTTTGAGTCTGTGAGGGTGTTTATGGTGAAATTAGGTCTTTTACTTGGACAAGGACTTCGATCTTCTGCTCAGAGTCTTCAGGCCAGAATCATACTACAACCTCTCCAAAGTCCCCATCTTACATTGGAGGCAGTATTTCTCCAATGCTTGCATGATAAGTCAATTATACATGAACCTACTTGTATTTCAGATTTCCATTTATCTACATCCTTGTCTGTATCTTTGTTTATCTCTATCTGTCTGTCTATCTATCTATCTATCTATCTATCTATCTATCTATCTATCTATCTATCATCATAGATCTGTTTATATATTTATCATCATTCATTATTATTTACTATTTATTGCCTATCAGCCACCTATCATTTGCCTATCAATTATTATGTCACCTTTCTATACATCTATAATTGATCTCTGTCTCTCCTCTAATTTATCTTTATGTGTCTATATGTTCAGAGTTTATAGTAAAGAGGTATGAAAAGAGAAGAATGAGAAGGCCAGAATTCTCCTTCCTCTGATTATTGTGGGAAATTACCAATACAGAGTCAGGTAGAAATATACGGGTATTTAATAGGGAAAAGCCTTACTTACAGAGCAACCTAGCCAGCTGGCGTGGTAGAGGTCTGTACAGCAAGAAGCAAAGAGAAACCGAAACCGAAAACGCAGTCCCACTATGTCACTCTGACCACGCCCTCACAAGCCTGGTCAGGCACACATGTAGCCAGCCCCTAAGAAGGCATGGCTACAGCTTTTACTACAATTCCCCTTTTAGTCTAAAAGAGGATCAAAACTTAACAGTATAAAGTATCTAAAATTAACAATCATAAAGGTAAAATATAAGATGATACAACAATCTGCTTATGTCACATCCTAACTATCTATTTTAACTAAACCCTAAAGTCATCTGAAAGAGGTGTCCAAGCCTGAACACCTCCTTCCAAGCTTGTTTGTTGAGCATCACCTTAAGTGTTCTATTAGATCTCTCAACCACTGCTTGTCCTGTAGGATTGTGTGGTATACCAGTAACATGCTTTATGTTATAATATTTGAAAAATTGTTCCAATTTCATAGAGACATATGCTGGAGCATTGTCAGTTTTTATTTGTGCAGGTATACCCTGGCTACAGGTTTCCCTACATCTGATTCCTTCCCCACCACAGCAAACTAATTCTGGAGCCAAAACAAGCAGTTTGCCCTTCAAGTTGTTTTCATCATCTGTAATGATAAATCTTTCCACTGCCACATGGGCGCCCAAAATAACACACAGTGTCTTATATTAGGTGCAATGCTGTTGGCCAATGACTAAGATTTCTTATTTGCTAGCTCTGTCTTAAGTATCACCCATAACTATTATTAACTTATACATAAACATATTTTTTTGAGGACACTGGTGGAATGCATCCTGTCTTCATGGCAATCACATGGTGACTCCACAGAGAGGAGGAAGAAGAAGACATCAACTTCCTGCTTGTCCCTGCTTATATTCTGAGTCTGCCTGCTATGTCACTTCCTGCCTGGATCACAGATTACTACAGTTCCCAGAATCCTCCTTGACTCCTAGTCCTACCTAACTTGCTGCCTTATTGGCCAAACAGTGCTTTATTCAAAAACCAATAAGATAAACATACACAGAAGGATGTCCCCATCAACCATCTATCACGGTGACAGTGGCATACAAGTGGCTAATTTAGAAAGTCTTATTGTGTAATGTATAGATGTGTATTCACCAAAATCATATGTGGTAATTAAATGCTATGTACGAGGCATGAGTTCCTGAAAGGTTACAAAATTTTCTTAACCACTGAGCAATCTCTCTAGCAGAGGGTTTAACCAGATAAAATTTCTAAGTTAGGTAACATCTTTAGTAAATATTGGTAAAATGAGGGCCTTGCCATGCCACGAATAAGCTTAGAAATATATACTAAGGACTGCCACATAAATACACAAGCCATCTGTAGGGGAAGCTGTAGCCACGCCTTCTTAGGGGCTGGCTACAGGTGTGCCTGACCAGGCTTGTGAGGGCGTGGTCAGAGTGACGTAGTGGGACTGCGTTTGCGGTTTTGGTTTCTCTTTGAGACTTGCGGACAGGCTGCTGACCCACCGGCTGGCTAGGTCGCTCTGTAAGTAAGGCTTTTCCCTATTAAATACCCTTATATTTCTATCTGACTCCGTATTGGTAATTTCCCACTATAGCCATCTATAACCCACACTCTCACACTGAGAAATGGAAAACACTGGGGCAACCGAGTGTTAATGCTTGTGCAAGTCCGCAAATCTTAAAGCTTATTTGGACACAACAGAGGGACATTTAAAGTTAAAAGGCCAGGAAAGTATTTCTCTTGACATGAAGTGATTACTATGTAACATGAATGGGCTAGCGTGGCCCATTACATACATTCTTTACTACAATGTACCCTTATTGGCTTCTATTGGGCAACACTGGTGATATATGCACCTGGAAGCATTCAGCTTACACATACTTTTTATATCGAAGAAAAACATGACATACAAGAAGCATCAAGGGGAACTAGTGTTCTGAGATAAACATTAAATTGAAAACTTTATTTCAGAAAAGCACTATTTTCTAGCCTGAGAAGGCCTCCATGCATTGTTTCTCACATTAACACTGCTGGCCTTGTCTGTTTTAATTCATGTTTCTCTCGGTAGTACCTATAGCAATCATTCTGAGTATGTCCTGTCTGTGCTAAAATCCTCAGTGACATCTTATTGACTCTGGACCATAGTTCAAGGTCTGAAATAAGAGCACATTTACATCCCCCATCTCACTTTTCTCCCCATTGCCTATTCTCCAGTCAATACCTCTCCTCATCACTGGAATCTCCAGTCAATTCCTTAGGCATCACTGCATAATGCATCCTCTGTCATCATGAATCCAGGCCTAGAACATATATGCTTGCCATATGACCCCCAAAGCATCCCTACACTGACCTTTCAATGCTCATCACCTTATAGCAGCTCATACCAAATCTCTTTAGTTTGCCCTCTCCTTTGCCTCTGTAGTCCAGTCATCAACTTGCTTGTCAGTGTACTATGTCCCTTCAAATGTTGATCAAATTAATGAATAAATATTATTGGGAGACAATACAGTTTTACAGTATTGTGTTCATTTGCAATGTTTTTACCTTGAAATATATATTAAAAGACAGGGATGTTTTCAGCTGAGACCTTGACCTTTGAATAGTTTTTGTCTGATAGAAAATTTGAACAGGAATTGGAGTTCTTGTGTCCCCATTTTCCATTGTCTCTAGATTATCACATTTGTAGGACAGTGATACATCTGGTACAATCTAATGAATCAATACTGACTCCTATTATTCAACAGAATTTATTCTGTATGTGATGATTCACATAATGTTTTTTATATTTTTAAATCACTAAAAAGCATTATGTACCTTATAAATGTAAACATAAGTACCTTGAGACTTCAGCCAAAATATGGGCTGACGCTTGTGAGATTGGCCTAATATGCTAAATAAATAACACATACTTGTTTAATAAAACACATAAATCAAATATAGGACTGATTTCAGGGTGCTCAAAGAAGAAGGAGCAAGGCCCTGCTTGACTTGAACGTCACAGTCAATGAACATCCTGGTCATTTGGTGCTAGGAAGGCCCAGGCTATGGAGGGTACCTATAGAGGCTAAGCCAGTGACAGGAAAGGTCTCCGGATGCTATGCTAGTGACAGAAAAAGGTGATGAACCTGATGTTTGTGGGAGAAAGGGAATAGATAATGTATATCCAAAAATGAAATAGGTTAAGCCTAATACTGAAGTTTTAGTAGGATTTAGCATATCGTGACGATAAATTGAACTATTATAATCTGATGGATGACATCTGTGAATGCATGACGCATGAACTATAAAGTCTGTACTGGTGGTGCTAGAGAGGGAGAATCAAATCAGCTACAGAAGCAGAGAGCAAGTCACACACTCAGTAACCAAGGGCTTTTGTTTCAAAGTTAAAATGGACTCATAGTCAGGTCAGACTATTATGTGGGAAAAAGAAATCAACAGCTTCATTTTTACAAAAAAAAATGAACACTGTTTCACAGCAAAATAAATTTAAAAGTATGAGTTCATTGAAATGTGCCCAAGATTTTAAACACTTGGGGTGTTTAATCTTGATTGGATATGGAATTGGTTAAGAGACATGCCTCCAGGAAGGTCTATGATATTTCCTGGTATGGTTAGGAACATTGGGAAGACCCTCTCCAGGATTGCTCTCCACCTTCTGGTAGTAGCCTGAATGTAAGGAAGTCTGAATGAGAAACAGATTTGCTTTTGCCTGTCTTAATTCACTCTTTGTCAGAGAGTGCTTCTCTTGTCTTCACTGCTGCCGCTGCTGCCACCACCATAATTCTCTGACAGACTACAGCTTCCTCGGCCATCCAACATGGATTAAAGACGAGTGTATCTCCAGGAATCTTTGTGGCCCTCAGGACCAGATGCATATGGCTGAGGCTCCCCCTTTTGTGGACTGAGCAGCCATTGGGTTCTCAGTCTCTCCAGGGTTCAGACAGCATTATTAGAATATTCCATCAACTAAGACAAACTACTAAGTATCCTTTACATAACATTCATTTAATCAGTTGTGTTCATCTGTTGAGCCCTGATAATATAGCATGAATAGATAGGATAAAAACAATATATAGTATTCAAGAGTCAATAGAATATTATTTGTTGATTAGTCAAATGTTCATCCACACAGTCTTCTTTTGTGGTATTTCAGTGTAAGCAATGAAGTTCTTTAGTTATTTTATAAGGGTAAAATGAAATTTCTGAGGATCTGAGAAATTTTGGGTAATATGTCTCCAAATAGCCGGGTGTTAAATGAAGACTACACAATAATTGGATAGACTTAGTTTAAACCACAAAGTAGAGAGTGGAAGTGAGTACAGCCAAAGTCAGAAGGTGAAAACTAGTACTGAAAAGCATGCATTTAAATTGCAAAACAAGAGATATAAATATTCAAGTTTCTGAAGCTAAGCACTACAGACAAAATTTATAAACTAATGCATATTTGGAAAGAAAAATAAAAACAGAAGCTTAAAGGCACAATGACTGAATTTAGATGCCAACTTGCTTGGATTAATGGCTATTTCAAGATCTAACAAGGTCTTCCTTCTGGGCCAGTCTGTGCCTTTTAACAGTAAAGATTTTCTTCTGATTTGGAGCAGCCTGTTAGGGAAGGTCTTCCTTTGGCGTGCATGATGATCACTGTCCAGTTTTGTTCTCTAGCTGGGGGCCTAGAGAACAAAACTATAGATGCCTAGAAGGCAGATATCCTTGCTTTGCTTTAGACCTCTAACCTGCAGGATGTCAGCCCATGGTCTGCTGGATTAGCATACTAATTAGTTGAGGCTGCTAGCTCATCTTTGCTCCAAGAGTTAGGTGCTCCCACTGTCTGGATCTGAGACCTAAGATAGGACTGAGCCATGGCAGCATGAAAATGCCTTTTCAAGGGTCTTTGGCTACTTATTCTCATTTCTCTCTAGTAAGTCACTTTCTGGCTTTCTGAATACCCTGTTGATTCTGGCCCTCTATAAACTTCATACATCTGGAAATATTAGTGTTATATCAATGGTCCCTATCATGTTTATCACAGAAATTCCTTTGCTGTATTACCAGACATTATAGAAGAATCCTCAAAATCATTTATAGGACAAGCAACATAGCTTAAATTCTGTTCAACAAACCTTTCAGAATAAGGACAAGTGGGAAAAACATTATTTTTGAAACTTTCACATCATGATCAAAACAGTCAGATGAAGAAATTGAGAAAATGAATAATATAATTAGTACTGTAGCTCTCAGGCAGAAAATATATACATTTTTAAACTATTCAAATATTCACAAGGCATTAATAAATATTGATTATATCCTGGGTCTCAAAAAATTCTCAAAAGAGAAAGAATAAACCATGTCAATCCTCTCAGTTTCTTTGAAACAAAAATTAACTTTAATAACAAAAGCATTACTTACAGAATAAATTGAGTCTCAGAAGAACCAAAAATAACAACTACAGAAATATTAATCCAAAGAGGATACAAGGATACAAAAGCTCAAGTCAGAATACATCAAATAGTTGAGAATACACAAAAAATATTCACTCTGAAAATTCACATCTGCAAAATAAGAAAAATGAAGGTAAGTGAAGTAAATAGTCTACCCAGGGAGATAGAGGAGGCAAAATTCTGTGCAATCCTAGAGATGTCTGTTTCAGGAATTATATAATTTATTAATTTTTCACCCACAAGTCTTCTTATATGCTTCTGAGAAGCATCTGTAAGTGTAATTAGGGTCCAAACATCGTTTGCCTTAAGCAAGGTGAGTAAGATGATGCTCCTGACCTAACCACATGATCTCTTTAACGCTGGGTCTAGAGATCACAAATAGAAATCATCAGGAAGGTTGACAACTCTGTGGCAGGCACATAGGTAGAAAAGCAGCATGGTAAGGAAGGTGTGTGGTCCATAAAGGCTGAGAGAAGCTGCAAAATGACTGCCCTGTAGGGTTGGACCCTAGTCCTGCTACAGAAAGAAAGGCTGTTTTACAAGCAAGCAGAATTTCCCTGGCTATATCTACAGGATAGCCTGAGCAACATATTGAGTATGCCTGTGCATGTGTGCTGTATGTGTGTGCCCAGGAGCATGTGGGTGCATGTACCTACATGTGCCAGTGCATGTAAAGGCCAGTAGATGATTATTCTCCGCTATGTCTTGTGAGATAGGCTTTGTCTCTGAACCAAGAGCTCACCAATTGTCAAGGCTACCTGACCAGAGAACTCTGGGGACCCACTTGTCTCTATTTTCTAGATCTGGAGTTACAGACATGCAAGCCACGCCTGGCTTTTATGTGGGTACCTGAATCCAAACTCAGGTCACCATGTTTTTGTAGCAGCTGGCTTGCTAACTTAGTCATCTCCTCAATATCTTGACTTTAGCTTATGATAATCCAAAGGATGTCTGTTAATGTGGGTCTTGTAAACTGAAAAATCTTTTATATTACTAATCCAGAAATAGTGAAAATGATTGAAATCAGGAACCAAAATTATGAAGGTAATATTACTTAATAAAGAAAGTGAGGAATGAAAATATGTCTGTAGCTAGTTATTTTGAAATTATAATGAAACAGATTTACTTCTAAAAGATACTCATGGGAACTTGTGTATAAAGAGTAATTCAGCTCATTAGATATATGCAATAAGATTATTATAGACACAAAGAAATCTAGTTTTAGATTAATTACACACAAGAAAAGAAATCATGGTTGTAAAATTTAAGTGCTTGTTGAAATATTAAAGTCTTATTTTGAAAGATACTAGTTTCATATACTAACTAAAGAAGTTCCAGAGATTCCTGACCTTGGTGGTTCTTCAGCAAGTTTGTACAAGCCTTTAAGTTGGCATTTCCTATTTTCTTTTTGGTCTCATCAAACACAGATAAATGAGAAACTTCACAGTTCATCTCATTAAAACCATGTTTGTCTTACCAACAACAAAACACAAAAACAAAAGGAGTCCAGAGATCGACCACTAGTTTCATATAACAGATTGAGACAAAATAAAATATGATGGTAAGTCAAAGTCAACAAAGACAGTCAAAACTTGGCCTCTAGTAATTCAAGAGACAGGAGGATCTCATGTTCTCAAGTAGTCTGGGCTGCAATCTATTCTTTCTTTCACCTCTGGGAAATTAAAAGGCTATATGAAACACATAGTTTCAAACACTGGACTAGTTCTTGCATGTGATTCATACAAACAGAAGCAGAGAAGATGCTGTTACAAGGAAAACCCCCCTGGAAGCAATTTCAGTGAGTCTCACTGGATGAACACCACCTGGTCTTTTGAGTTTCAGGTACAGAGAGATAAGAAGGATGCGGCAGTAATAATTTGTGGAGAGAGAGACTACTCTGTTATAATTTACCTGTTTGTTGATATCTGCAATGAGATAAGTGTAAAAGTGAAGATCAAAATGTAAATTTTGATAAAGCCTGAGCGGTTCATTTGACATGGTATGACCTTTGCTAAAACACATAGCACTTGTTCAAGAAGCACAAAGCTACTCAAATTCAAATTTCTCTCATAAAGATTTTGTTTACATTCAATGGAGGCAAAACACAAACTAGAGGTATATTATTGGCTATTTAATAATACATATAGTGTAACTGAATAAATTACCATTTTATCATTCTCTTTTTTTAGTATAATTCTTCCAGTCATGTATAAACAAAATTTTATGGTTATTGAATCTAAAAGGAAAGTAAGTATGCATTATTGATATCTATATATCATTTGGTTGCTAGAAATTATATCTTTCTATTTGGGGAATTTATTTATATTTCTTTTTTAAATTTTATTTATTTTATAATCCAATCACAGTTTTCCCTCCCTTTTTTCCTCCCATTCCCTCTCCCACCCTACCTACAATCTCTAAGGCCTATGAGACCCTGGTCCATATCTTACTCAGGGTTCCAAAGGTGAAATGCTTCTCAGGAGTGAAAGAGGGGGTAAAAGATTTCTAGAGTAATTTCACATACATTCTGAGGGTCATGTTCTTTATTTCCTGTGCTCTTTATTGTTCTGTTTCTATTCTAATAATCCTGTCCTATTTCTGACTTCTCTATGCCTCTTCTTTTAGCTTCTTCTACTCTAAAAATTCTTATCCTTTAGGAGCCTTGAAATGACAGAGAAATTTTCGTCACTGGTCAAAAGCACATTCCTAGAGCAAGCAATTAAGAGCTGAACCATTTACCATGGCAACTCAAAGGTCTAAAGCCATGGGGGCAAAACCATGACCAGATAGGGAAGGCACAGTGCACAACAACAATTTTAAGACACAACTCTATTGTTTGTAGACTGGCAAGTGAAGACTAGGCATGCTTTAAGGTTAATGTCAGGTTAGCTTGGGACAGCACTTCCCTATCTTCTGCCAGAGTGAATCCAGGACACTCTTGTCTTCTATCTCTCTGAGAGCTATGGCTCAACAACTTTAGACATACCATAATTCTTGCCCTTGGGCATCTGTGAATGTCTTAATTGAGGTCTCTTTGCCTAGACACTAACACTCACCAACACTGTCTGCCAAGGAAGATAATTACAGAGGGGCAGACTTCTAAGTTTATACAATGAACTGGTTGAGAGACCAAGGGTATTGATTGTGCTTATTTTCTTGCCAGAATCACACATTGTTGGATGCATTCATCCAATATCAAATGCATATGGGAAATTGTGCCCAGTAAATGATTAATAAATTGCTGGAGTTTGGGGGACAAATCCCGCCATAGAAAGGGAGTTTACAATAAGGACAGTGACTATCCATAAAGCAAGTGCTCCCATCCCCTGTGTTTGGGCCTCCTCCATCGGAATGATCCTGGTGAGTTAGCTCTGTGATTTTGCCATTTGAGCTCTCAATGCATAATTCTGTGATCTGTAACACCTCCTCTGTCTGTGTTCAGAAAGGGGCAGGCCTCCCATGGGTATCAACAAAGCTTGGCATATCAACTTGCAGTAAGACTAAGTACCTCTCCTTGCATTTAAGAACCCCAGTGTGAGTTAAAGGTTCCCAAAAGCCAACCAAAGTTTTAGGGACAGTCTCTGCTCCCATAGTTAGGAGTCCCACAAGTAGACCAAGCTACAAAGCTGTCACTTATGTGTAGCTAGCTTAGGTCAGTCTCATGCAGTTCCCTGGTTATTGGTTCAGACTCTGAGTTCTTAAGAGGCCAGGTTGTTGTTTCTGTGAGTTTTCTTGTGATATCCTGGATCCCTGTGGCTCTTAAGATCCTTCTTCATTCTCTTCAGCAAGATTCCCTGAGCTCAGTCTAATGAGTAGCTGTGGGTCTCTGCATCTGATGACAATTGGGGTAGTCACCAATATCATCGCAGGAGATAGCCAATACAGCAAGGCAGCCACTGTTGCTATGAGTCTTAGCTTGGGTCACCCTTGTAGATTTGTGGGAGTTTCCCTTGCATCATGCTTCTTCCTGTCATCTCTTTGAGTACTCTCCTCCTGCACACATCCCCAAACAGATCCCTGAAGTTCCCACCACACCACACCCCCGGGAGATCTCCTCTATTTCTTCTTCCTAGTGAAATCCAGATTGCCCACCCCCTTGGGTCTTCCTTGTTATATAGCCTCTCTGAATCTGTGAATTATAGCCTGGTTATCCTTTACAGCCAGTATCCACTTATGAGTTAATGCATAATGGCTCAGGGGGCTAGCAAGAAAGCTCAGTAGTTAAGATAATGCTCTTTTCTTCTAGAGGCCCCAAGTTCAATTCCCAGCTCTTAATAAAAAACAAACAAACAAAAAATGTCATTATCTTTTTCTTAAAAAATACTGTCTTTGAAATATTTAGGGGAAAACTAAGAAAATTTGAACTCACTGCCTTGACGATACAAAATTTAAATCTTTCCTAAGCTTTCTTATTGTTTTACATATGCAAATTTACACATTACTGTACATATTTAATGCTTAGTAAGTACTTCCTCTTGAGGTATACAGTGAACTCTAGCATCTCATTTACCAATTATGGCATTAACATAGCATCATTTAATCCAAAACTATTTTCTGAAATTTTACTGATTTTTAACATCTTTTATTTTTGATATTTAATATAATTACATCATTTCTTCCTTTCTTTTTTGTCTCTCGACACCTCTCATATACCAATCCTTCCTATCTTTTAATTTGTGACCTAATTATTAATTAGTTGCTGTCATATATATATATATATATATTATATTTTATAAATATATTTAAATTTATATAAATTATATATATAAATATATATAATATATATATAAATTTATATAAGTTATATATAAATTATATATATATTTAAAATGTATATATATTTTAAATACAACCTGCTCACTTACTAGGTTAAAAACCTACCTTGAATCAGGGAAAGAATTAGCATTTTTAAAAAATGACAATTTTTAATTTAATTTTCTAAAAGTTTAACACTATTCCTTTGTTGTTGGACATGAGTTGCTTATAATGAAATACAAATTATGCAAAATGGTTGATGCTCAGAGTTTGAATGCCTGGCTCCTGTGCCTCAAGCTAGAGAATGGTGCTGAACTCACATTGACTGCTCCTCAGCAGGTTCATTTCAGGCAATAATTCTCCTTTAGTTCTAAGTAATCCAAAAAGCACCTCAGAAAATTACAAAGTCCCAAGAAATGTTGGACATATTTTCCCCTCAGTTGTCAATAGGAATAGGCATGTATTTGCATGTTCACATATTCATGATCCGGATGAAGTCTTCCGTGCCTTTGTCTCTACTGCATGATGTCGACACATCAGGGCCAGATGGCCCAAGTGTTGAACTGGAACTGAAAATACAGGTCTAGAGATCTACAATAAAATCAGGTGTCATCTATATAGCCGTGAATCCTCACACAATGCATATGTACACACCTGTGCAGATGCGTGCGCGCGCGCACACACACACACACACACACACACACACACACACTGTAGAATTAGCACTGGCTGAATTTAACTTCTCAAATGGTCTAATAATTCTTTCTATTGAAATTTTAAAAAGCATATTCTTGGAATTCTGCTTCCCATTGAGATGTTTGTAAATGTTTTCAGGGTTTCATGTTTCATTCATGTTCTGAAGACCTCCATGAGAATGAAGGCCTACTCTAGTATGCTGGGTACCTGGAGGGTTATTCATTATTTTCATGGATTTTTTTCAGAGAGCCTGACTGTGAAGAAATGCATCTTTTTTACTCAGTTTTCATGAGGTCATTGGTTGTTGCAAAAACATAGATAATCCTTAATTCCATCTCTTCTTATAAACTACTGCATTTGTCCTGTGCTGAACTGTGGTGCTATTCTTCCCATTGGAGCTTCCAGTTTAGTGGTAAAATGGGGACGAGTATTAATGGCTCATTAAATCATAGCAGTGTCCTGTGATGAATTTCCTACAAAAGACAAGGTAACATCCTCAAGTTAAAGCATATTTCTGAAAATCTATCTCCTAGGACTGAAGCTTTATTATGACATTAGAGTGTGTGGTATTTATGATTATTAACACAACAGGATAGCTGTGACTTTGTATTGTATTATATTATTTATTTTATATATTTATATAATATGAATTATATAATATATAATTTAAATTTTATATAAGGTTTTATTTAACACATATAAGGGTCTCAAGACACTGTATTTGCATTACTGTGACAAACATCTGAAAACATCATTTTAAAGAAAAAAAGGGATTCATTTTGACTAATGGTTTCAGAGGTTTCAGTCCATGGTTCCCTGGTTACCTTGCTATTGGGCCAATGGTGAGGAATGGCATCATAGTGAATTTCTGTACTAGAATACAGTTGTTTGCCCCATCAGGAGAAAGACAAAGGAGGAAATGGAAAGAGGGAGGGGGAGGAGGGAGGGAGGGAGGGAAGGAGGGAGGGAGGGAGGGAGGGAAGGAGTCAGAGAGGAGAAAAGGGCAACGGAGGGAGGGAGGAAGGGAGGGAGGGAGGGAGAACAAGATACATTATTGAAAGAAACTCCAAGTAACTGACATCCTCCAGTCAGTACCTTAACACATTTGGTTAGGAACTCATGTGGATTAACCTACTATGGAGGTCAGTATCCTGAAGACACAATCACTGAGAATCAATGATTTCAGAGATGATGCTGTGTATGCCATATTTAAGAATATTGTTGTCCTTGATAACTTAAACCCTAAAAATAACCAGGAGAGGATCCTATACTGTGAAATGTTTTAAAACACCTTTAGTCCTTTGTTGACATCGAAAAATGTTTTCTATGTTTCATGAGACTTTGGAACCATTTATTTTATGTTATTTGGTATAGAGAAGGGAAAGTTCAGCCCTGCTTAATTCACATATGTTAAGGCTGGTGGACAGTTAGAATAAGTGCTACAAAGTCACAGACTTTTGATTCTTGCTTCTAGTATTAAACAATTATACACAGAGAATTTAATTTGGGCTACCTGATCTTCCCAACAGACAATGAAGCAGTTACTTGATTTGAAAATCTTTTATCCTACATTTTAGCCCAGGATATGGGCAATAAAAAGTGAAAAGCTGAGTATTATTTCTGTGAGGAGAAAAGAGCCTCCTGGGATAAACCATGATGGGTGGTCTACGGTGTTGGGCAGGACCACAAGGAAGGTCTCTCTGAAGAGGCGATGCTGAGCAAAAACTTAAATGATGTGACTGAAGTTTGTCAGGTTCTAGTAAGTCCACTCGAGAAAGACGGCTGGGATTTGTCAGTTCTGAAGTGACAGTGATATGACAGGGTGCAGTGAAGTGGGCACGGGAAAGGGCTCTGGATTTCATTGTTTATGTGAAGAGAAATTCCTGAGCATATCGGTTGAGTCCTATAATTCAGAGATCTCTGGTTACTATGTAGGAAACAAGGCAAGGAGGAGAGGAGGTAAGGAGCATTTGTGTAGCATCACAACCGTCGAGGGCAGAGTGGCTGATGGTTTATTAGAACGGTGCACTTTGGATGCGTCCAGAAGTTTAGTCGTGAGCCATCTGGCAGAGTGGAAACAGAAACTTCAAACTCAAGGAAAGATGTTATGTGGTGGTTGTTTTTAAAACTTAAAAAAAAATATAAAAGGAAACCTAGCATGGTTTAAATAATTCTCATTTATGTCTTATAATAGAACCACAAAAGGAGAATCAGACTTCTTGTTTCTAACATGTGATGATAGAAGTAGACTGTTTTCTTGTGGTTCATTATGTCTAAATTGACCTCCAAACTCACAATCCCTTTCAAAGGAAAAGTGTTGCCCCTTGGCAATTACTTACATTTATTTATGGAACAAAGATAAGGAAGTCACCTTATTTTCCTCTAACCCTTGATGGCCCCCTTCGTCCCTACAAACCTCTCCTCACATCCACAGCTTTGTGTCCTGTTCTATGTCCCATAGAAGTGAAGTTGGGCTGCCTTGGAAATTCATGGTCTCTTGAGAGAAGTTCATCACTTGTAAGACCTGTGAATAAACTGTTCCTTCCTTGAGTACCTTGCAGAACATTTGCTTAAACAAGTTACTCTTCCAAACAGCTTACCCAGTAACTTTCTTTTTAGAAGTTAGATTTTAGGAAGTACAGATAATCAGAAATATGATCTTTGGTACCAGGAAAATGCTTGGTTGTTACATAAAAGAACAGTTACTGCTAATACGACTCGCTGTGCCTTGTATGCCAATGTTTTTAAATCCGCAATTTGATAAGATTTTGAGGATGATTTCAGAATAAAACAAGTGTTTTTCAATGTAGGCAAAATGAATGATAAAGACGTGCACATTACACAACCTTTATGTCAATAAATTTAGTGCCATTCACTTACCCCAGCTAGAAAATAAAGAAATTAATTAGTTATTTTTTATTGAGCTATACATTTTCCCCACTCCTCTTCCCTTCTTCCATCTCTGATTGCACCCTTCGCCCCCCACTTTCCCAATTTACTAAGGCGATCTTGTCTTTCTCCTAGGCGATGCATGTATGTCTCTCTTAGGGTATTCTTGTTAAATAGGTTCTCTGGAGTTGTGGCCGGTTGGTTGGTTGTACTTTGCTTTTTATAAGTGTGAGAAAAGTACTAAATATGTTTAAAACATTTCACAGCTTGAAGCCCTATTCTGATTGTTGTTCAGGCTTGAGTCCTCATGGATTCCTATATTGCAAAACATGACATTTTCACTAACCACTAATTTATATTTTTGTCTGAAAAGTTCCCCAAATAAGAATGACATCACGTTCATTGAACATACATCACTATCCCTACTTGAATGTTTCATTGGAACAGTCACTGGTATCCTTTTTTGAAATCATATTAGAAACATCCTCTTGAAAAGCTAGCATGCTTCATCTTTTATAAGCAATACTTTGTTTAAAAATAATTTTTAATATTTTGTCTTAAAATGTACAACTCCATGTTGATTAGAGTCCATATCCATTGGAATTAATCTTGAACAGAATGTAAGTCACTCATACTTACACTGACTCCCATTATGAAGCCTGGATGGGATGCTTTAGATATTGACATAATTAGACTTTATAAATAGCTTCACATGATTCACAGAAGGTTAATTCTAAATATAGTAAAAGCAACACTGCATTTTTCCCTGTTGTCCTCTCTCTTTATGGTACAGACAAGCTGGCACACATAAAACGATCCCAGAAAGATATTTGATATTTTAAAATAAAATTTCCTGCTGTATCAAGGGTCATTTGATGCATCTTGCCCTATCTTCCAAATTTATACTTTCATTTTCCATTATAATAGATGAGCAAAAGAACATAAGGCATAGCAGTATTCCAAATTGTTAAAAGTTTATTTAGTATCCGTATCTATTAAGGAAGAAAAGAATCCTAGAACTATTCAAAACATGGACAGAAAAAAAATGGACTGGTATGTACTGGGGGCTCCATTAGAAACAGTGTAAATACTCAGAATATTATACCACCTAAGATCTGAATTAAGCCAATTAATTAAGTTACTAAGCTCTTTCCCCATAGTTCCTGGAAGTTCAGTTCTACCAACAAAACAGCACACTGCCATATCTGTGCCCCTAGCAAGATGAAATTCCCATGAGAGTTGATGTTAATGTAGTCTTCGCTCCTGCAGATGCTGACATCATATTGCATATACTTCATAAGGTTTTAAAGACAACTTCTACCACCTACCCCAACCCCGTACCTTTACTTTTATGCTAAGATTTGAGGGATACTCAGCAAGCACACTGGTCCATTTGCCCGTCACTGTCTTATTCTGCAGTTTTATTTCATTCAACCAAATGCATGAGAAGTCTTTGTTTGGTCGCCTTAACATGTGAGTGAGCATTTTAAGACAATATATGGCCTCTTGTCTTGACAGAGTTTAGGGCCTATCATGGAAAACAGACATCTGTTAATAATTCATGAATAAACAATTACACTGACAATGAATACAAGAAAAAATAATAAGTGGTACCTAACCCTCTACAAGAAGATCTGATTCTATAAGACTCCATAAAAAAGTGTATTGTAAGACATGATTGAGAGATATGTTTAACTAAAAAGAAGAAGGGAATACACTCTTGGTAGAGGTACTTGCATGTGTGAAACTGTCTACTGTCTACTAGGAGAAAGCAAGGAAGATCTGGTGATGGCTCCAGTTGGCTTTATGGAGATGTGTCACGGCATATTGTTTATACTCTAAGAAATAAAGCTGGCCTGAAGATCAGAGAGCAGGGCTAGCCACTAGTTAAGCATAGAGGTATGGAGGTCTGTACAGACAGACTGTAAGTGGTAAGTCGTGAGGAGACAGTAGCTCAGTCTCTTTTCACTAGGAAGCTATCTAGGTAAAGGTGGCTGTGGTTTGCTCTGCCCTCTGATCTTCAGGCAAGCTTTATTGGTACAAACAAGATATCATCACAGTGATGGGTGGAGTAAGAGGACAGATGGAGAGGAGATCGGGCTTCACATTATTTACAGTCTTACAGGTCATTTTATCTCATTATCCTGGGGTGCTTTACGACTTTCAATTGGAAAGAGAGAGGATGGAGTGGGAGTGTTTCAAGCAGTGAAGATTAACTAAGCCAATTAATAGTTCAGGGGTTTGCTCTTGCCATTGGTGGTGAATGGAGACACACACTACTAAGGTTTCAGATCAGCCTTTCTAAACTCTCACTTCTCTGGAGAGGCAGAGAATTTCAGCGGTATCTCTTTGCTTGCTCATTTTCAGTTCAGAGCTACTCTGCTCAGGGGCTCACCTGAGACTCAAATGCTGCTACAAAGTGGAAAGTAACCTCTCTGGCTAAATCTTTAGTGTCAAATCAGAAAACCATACAAGTATTTCTGCAGGAAGGTTTACTCTGCTTCAGAAGCTTGGGTGTCATTGCTACACAGTATTAAAGTGACACTCTTCATTCCCTGAAGTTCATACCTAGAAGCCTATGTCCCAGCTTAGAGGCTGCACTTGTGTAATCTTCATCATCCCTGTGGCATACCATTTCCCAGTCTCAACTTGTTTCTAGAAACTTCTTGTTTTCTGGGCCTCTACTATTATTTATTCAGTCATAAATTCTGAGTTCCTCCAGAAATTGTTGTTTTGTCTATCGGAGAAAAACTCCCAGTCAAGCCACTCACTAACTCTCAGAATACTGAATTCTGGAAGATCATTTAGTTTCCACACCTAATTGTGCCTGTCACTGTCCTGTTTAGTACACAAAGGACACAGTTATTTTCAGCAGATCCTTTAAGATTATGTAAAGATACTTCATGGTTTCCTGGAGGTTATGAGAACTGTCTGAGGAGAGACAACAGAAAGGGGGTAGAACAGCAAAGCTTAGAAAAAATATTTAAAGGGCTGAAGAAACAACACCGTGATTAAAACACTTGGTGATCAAGCATGAGGACCTGAGTTCAAATCCCCAGAACCCAAACTAAACATGGTGGTGGTAACTGTAATCCAAGTATTCCTGCAGAATGCTGGAAGGCTGGCACAGTAGACTCCTTAGACATGTGTCTCACCAAGCTAGCCTGGAGTATACAGCAACAAATGACAGACTTTTCATCAAACAAGGTGGCATGCAAGGGTAGACACTTGAGGTTGCTCTTTGATTTACACATGTCATCATGCCATGAATATGTCAGCATGCATATATACATGTATATATACATATATATATACGCTTATATAAACATGTACCCACATATGTATACACATAGAAAATAAACTACTATAAATAATTCAATGCACTGTTTCATCAATATTCATTAGGAAAAATCACATAATGTTTTATTATACACAATTCTGATATATCAACATATGCCACATATGTTAATCCAGGCTTAGAGAAAAGACGACCTCCCCTCCTAATTATTGTCTTGTTTGTAATAGAAACTCTACAAGGTACTACGGTCTAAAGTACGTTAAAACAACAAAGGACACCCATTATAGTTACTGTTTATGTTCAGTGATGCTACATTAGGGATCTTTGGCTGAAATAGCCAGGTTAATTGAAAGTTTTAACAGCGTTTGATTTCATGTCAACCACAGTCTTAGAGGTTTCTCATGACGGGAAGATGAGGAAACTGGATACTTAAGCCCATGAAATTAAATGCTGTTTTCAAGAGCTCCTTCCACTCACATTTTATTGGCCAGAACTTATCACTGACCACATCCAAATTCATGCAGGCAGGAGAGAAAAATTCTCCGTTCTAATAAGTGAAAAAAAAAAGATAAACAAAAACAGACAAAGGCAAGCACTGCTTAAACTAATGGCTTCTACCATTTAATCTATTCTGATGACAACATTTGCTAAGATTTGACATGTCATAATTACCTTCCCTATTATGTTTAATTTCTTTTTTTAAGATTGAAATCCCTTCTCTGCTTATAATTTCTACATTCTATAATCTTTGTCATTTTGATGATTAATATTTTTAGTGCTTTAACTTCAACCAATTACTATAAGACAAAAGCTTTTAAATTGCTTACATTTTGTAAGAAAGACTATTAATATTCTTACAACACAAATGAGAACTTTTATGGCTAGAAAGCCTAATTGAGTTGAACAAGGGCTCACAGCCAGAGTCAGTCAGGTTTTGAATCCAAGCCTATTAAATATTTTATTAGTGGATAATATAGCTCTTCCAGTTTATATTTCACTCCATCTTCTAAAGATAGACCAGGTTTTACATCTTCTCCCAGCCCCCGGCCCCCAACCAGGCCTTTGGCCCTGCTTTGTTAGTTAGCCCTTGTCTATAGAAATATTTTTAGTTTTCTCAATGTCAGCATTTTGTATTTCAATTCAACACAAAAGTGGTGAATAAAAATGCTGACTGAATTTGTTGTAAATCAAGTTCATGTTTCTGGTGTCAACAGTATTAGAAGCTGGGACCTACTTGTAGTTTTGTCTGTCTTTGCTTTGAGAGCACCAGAACCTCCAGTCAACTGCAGCCGACTTAACCACACAGCTACCACAGGCTCTTATCCAGGGCTTCTGTGTGTGGCTGCACTCCTTAGCTGTCGATACTCATTTGTTCCTATTCCCAGGGAACCACGTTGGGATTTTAGCTGCTAATGTTTCTTTCCCAAGAGCTTTCACCTCAACTCCACTCCGGCAAACCACTGCATGGTCACTGGGGCATTTGTCATTAGGAGGGTTCACACTTCTCAGTCCGTGAGCTTAACTTCTCACTCTGAGGACAATCTCCTCCAAATCAGACCTTGCATTGTTACTTCCCATACTTACCTGTGTTAGGAAAAAGCCGTGGGTGAAGTTAGAGGGTTCCATGGCAGGTGAGGGTAACCAAGGTAGAGGGACAAACACACCAGGCAGGCAGAGCTTAGTGAGAAGTTTTATTAGAAAGGGAAGGAGGGGGGAAGAAAAGAGAAGAGAGGTAAAGAGACACGGAGACAGAGAGAGGACCGGAGAGAAGAGGGAGACAGGAAAAGTCCTCTCTGTCCCAGGATAACAGTAAAAAAGAGAGTGCAAGTGGGTAGAGGTCTTTCTTTTAAAGGGGTCCTTTGCACCTGGACTGACCAGGGTACTTCCTGAGTGCATTCTGCCAGGAGACGGGGCAGGCCAGCATAATGCCTGAGTCCTTACAACACGTATCTTGCAGAGTTTCCGGCTCACCTGCACCCTGGTATGGAGCCGGAGCCCTTGGTATTGCTGTGAAAGCTTCTGAGGTGGAAGCCTTATTTTCAACCTTCCTTCCCTTCAGGCAGTTTTACAGACTACAGCAAGACTGTCTTTTCAAAAATGCAAATCTGCCCGAGTGACTACACAAAAATTGTGTGACTTCCTATGTCCGGTCTCATTCATGTTACATTTTTTAACATACCTAGAGATTCTGGGGTGATATATTGTTCATGATCTAATAAAGCAATAGGAGATCAAAATGCAAAGCCACCCACAAGCCACAGGGGCCGGGCAGTGATGGCCACACCTTTAATCCCAGGTCTCAGGAGACAGAGGCAGATGGAACTCTGTGAGTTCAAGGCCACATTGTGCTACACAAAATCAATGCAGTATAAAAGAGAAACAGCTCATACAAAGGTGATCCCAGCACTTGGCATCCCACTCCTTTAAACCCAGCACTAGGGAGAAGGAGACAGGAGTGACGTGGATGGGCAGAGAGAGGAATATGAGGTGGGAGGAGACGGGAACTCGGAGAATTTTGTTTTTGAGGATTGGTGGATACAGATCACCCATTTTGGTCTAAGGTAGAGGTAAGAACTAGTGGCTGGATGCTTTGCTTCTCTGAACTTCAGCTTAAAGCTTGAACTCCAGAATCAGTCCCCGGGTCTTTATTTTTCATTCTACTTGATTCTTCTCCAGACTTCACAGGGTTTGTAGTCCACACCATCCAATTCCTAGTCATTAGCACTACTCAATGTTCAGTGTCTCCGAATGGCAATGTTTTCCAAACCACTATGCATTGTTTCCCTAGGCTATAATTCTTGTTTTGTTCTCGTTGCTGTTGTTGTTTTTGAATCCTCCCCTTGACCTTTCTACGTTGGCTTTCCTAATCACCTCTTAGAGTAGCTTTGTCTCCCTCTTCTCCGTTTGTTTTCATGCACCCAGACCCTCTCCCAAGGAACTGTCATGGAGTTCTATGAGCTGATTTTCCTAACTGCTCCCTCCACGTTTCACCCTTGAACTGCTCCCACCAATCTTTTCAATACATTTTCCATTTAGCAGTTTTCATCTATTTTTGTATTTCAGATGAAATTCCAGGTGCTGCTTCCAAACCCATTTTCTGAAATAATGTTTGAGAAATGATTTAAATATTTTGAATCCCACAAGAAATAGATAAATGCAGAGACTATTTATGAAGCACATCTTCACCGTGTACTTTTTGGAAGAAATATTTGAAAGATACGATCAGAAAACACGGTGCTCTTTTGTCTTTCTCCATCCACAGCCAGTCAGTGACTCTGAGTGAGCTCCAGGCTCAAAGCTGGCATTTTGGTAACAAGAGTTAATTAATGTGGAATTTTTATTCAAAGGCATCAAGCCACTCAGAAGGACAGTATTTTAAGTTTCTGTTTGGCATCTTTTCAATTTTGTTTACTTAATAAAATGAAACAAAATGGGATTTGTTAATGGTTCTATTACGTGGTTCAGAATCTGAAAAGGACAGGATTTAGCAAGTAGCACTGCTGAAGATTCCAGTGACGGTGTGGCCTGCATGCATGGGAAAGAGCATCGACCCACCCTTCTCCATGAGGCAATGCCACAGTCTGGAGAGGAGAAGGGCACAGCTTGAAAGAACCCAGCACATTTGTCTTGGAGACACTCAGGGGAGAGACTGGGCTGAAGGAGAAAGCAGAATTTTTAACGTTGTTAACTTTTCCGACTTCACCCAAACAGTAGCTGCGTCCATGTTATCTCAGCATTTTCTTCTTCACAAGAAGAGCTTGAATCTTCGGATTCCTACAAATGTGCAAATACTTGTAAGCACACTTTGTTATTTCTAATTTGCATTTTTGGCCAATTTAACTAAAATTAAAGTATATCCTAAGGGCTGGGGAGATGGGTTGAGATTAAGAGGTTGATGATCTTCCAGAGGACCTGAGTTCAGTTCCCAGTGATCCAGATGGAAGACCCCGACAGCCCCTCTGACCTCTGCAGGCACCTGCACAAACATGGTATATTCTCACACAGATACACACAGGAACCCACAAATATAAATGAATAAATACATACTTTAATATAACAGATCCATGAAATTTGTTTGTCAGAACACAAGCAATTGTTTTCACTCTTTTCCTTCCTGGACATCAGGAAAAGAAACTATTCATGCTTATGAAAGCTATGCAGTATAGCATATCCTTAGATAAAGAATGAAAGGTGCGACTGTGCACCATATATAAATACTATGCTGAATTCAGTACATAGCATAGACCAGTCAATACGTCTTCTAATTTATTCGGACTTTTGGTTGTATTTTATTTATTTTCCTGTGAACTTTACTGTAATATTACATCACTCAAATACAACTGAACTTAAGCTTTCATTTGTCTTTCAGACTATTGTAACATTACCATACACCGTATGGTATTCTCATGCAACATAGAAGTGCAGGGAATTCCAAGTGTCTCAAGGGAACAGCGCCTGCTGTCCACTGGGGAGTTGACTCCTGTGATTTGCTTATACCGAAGCATTGCTTATGATTCTGAAATGAACACACAGAAAGAATGCATTTTTCATATGATCATTTCATTTCTTACAAAATTTGAATCTGTACATTCACAAAAGATGCAAAATCAAAGACTTTCGTGGGAAAGGGCAGTGCAGTGTGGCAATGCTAAAATGAGGAGAAAGCCATCTAGAGTTGGTGTGGTGAGTTCCAGACCTTGCTCCAGGTCTCAGGAGAGGTCTAAGTCCTTCCAGCAAAAGAACTGGCATGCCACTTTTCTTTCAGTCAAAGAAAGAATTGAGCCTACAAATCTGTGAGAAGTATTTGAAAATTGACTATTGTTGCTCATGCTCTTCGAACCTATTTTTAATGTACACACATTAATGTTATACCGTGTTTCAGAATCTACTCAAAAATATTCAATTCACTCGTCTCCTTTTGTCTGGCCATTTCCAGTGTCTTTTCAATTCACACTGGAAAAGCTCACTCATCAGCGCTATGCCCTGCTACCCAGCACATAGCGTGTAGCGGGGCATTGCTTGGATTTGAAGCCTCAATTTCAGAAAAATAAATGTGTGTACGACTTTACCGTAGTAGGAAGTTCAAATTGCAACTAAAATCTTTTGACTTAGCAGGAATTTCTCTCTCTGATCTCTAGTAAACATTCTGTGTGGCTATCTCAGAAGGACTTTCAAGGAGAAATTTGTGCTTACTTTTTTTCTAAGAACCTGCTTTCGCAGATACTTTTTACATTATTTATAAAAGTATAATATGTTTTAATCTAAAACATTTTTAAACCTTGATATAAGTGAGGAGAATTCTTTATATCCAGTACTGCCAAATAATGACTATGATAAAATAATAATAATAAGCCGGGCGTTGGTGGCGCACGCCTTTAATCCCAGCACTCGGGAGGCAGAGGCAGGAGGATCTCTATGAGCTCGAGAGCAGCCTGGTCTACAAGAGCTAGTTCCAGGACAGCCTCCAAAGCCACAGGGAAACCCTGTCTTGAAAAACCAAAACCAAAAACAAAACCAACAAAAATAATAACAATAATAAAATTGTTGCAGTCAAAGAATAACTCTGAGTATCTTTCACTGTTTTCTCCACCTCTTTTGAGACAGGAACAGTCACTGAGCCAGAGCTCACTGATTGGCTCGACTAACTAGGGTTCCTACTGAACCTGTTTTCACACAGCCAGTCCCACATCTAAATACATCCCATCATTTCTGTAATTTACAGGGTTTGTAGGATCTAAACTCAGGTCCCCATATTCCCACAGCAGGCACTCTGCCTCAGTTATCTCCCCAACCTCACAGAAAATCTGGCATCTTGTGCTGTATCTTCTAGGTTAATCAACTTACTGGTTTTTGTAAGCTCTCATTTACATTATAGAGCCCGGGCCACATGCAGATCTTCCAAATGGCTACACGAAAGCTCAGAGCCACTATTATTTTATAATAGGCAATACCTGGATGAATAATGAATTGGACTCTTCTCTCTTATGTGACTGTAAAGGTCAAACCACACCACCAGAATATTTTTTATCATCTATGAATATTTCCATTTAAGAGTTTATTTAAAAGAATTGTTAAATATTCTCATTATGTCTTAACAGCATGATATCATAGTCTACTTTTTGACTTCTCTATTTGATACGGAATAAAATTGCACCTTGCGGCCAAGGCACAGACACTTAAAGTTTTCAATTTAGAAGCTTTCAAGAATCAAACTGAGTCGATTTATGCTTTAAAAGTCCCCCACACAAAGAAGCCTACATAAATTACTGTGTGTTTAAAGGTTTCTGATTTTAATCTAATAACTAAAATATCAAAACTACTTTCTAATTCAGGTATTTGAGCCTCACTACCAGGTGTTCCCATCTGATTGAGGAACCCTGCAGCACTATTCATCAGTGTCAAAATGCAAAACTCCAAGTCTGGTGCAAGAATTCATTTCAAATGGTATTTATATTTTGATATCTTAACCTGCTTTGAATCCCCTGAGTATCTTGTCTGTTTTTATTGGTAGACTTTACTGGTTTTTTAAAGAATTTTCAAAGGGTCGTTAAATTATTCTAAAGACATATATTTACTGTGAGAAAGCAGGTGTCTTTTAGAATGTAGATGCTTAAATCATTCATAAAATTAATTTCCTCACATTGGAAGAGGCTTTTAAACTCTAATTTGAAAGCCCAAATCTTGCATTCTGAGAGCACTGTATGAGCACTGAGCTATAACAGACAAGAAAACATAAAAGTTGTAATAAATTTAATTTGTTATAGCCTAGCATAAGAATAAAACAGTTGTGATATAGTCAGCTAGGTAGGTTTTAGAGTCACACACAAAGCTGTGGGGCAGTTATTTGTGGACCCATTGTTCTAAATGGTGATTATCACCTGGGTGATGTCACCCACCCCTCTGTTTCTGCTCTTGGACCATTGTCCATGCCCCAGAATCAAAGAGGCACTTTGAATTCAACATTTTGACTATTACTTTAAAATATATCTTGATAAATAAATTTAAACGTTTTAAATTGAAATTGTCCTATAATCTAGGGTATATATTTCAATATTCATAGCATTTGTGGATTTGCCTTATTTTTATATAATTAGAATGCAATCAAACGTATTGAACAATAAGATTATGCTGTGTGTAATTTAATCTTTGGTGATTCAGAAAGCACTTTAAGCTATTATGGTTTCCCAGAGTCAAGATTAGGTACTTTATAACTTTTCATTGTAGTAGTAAAATATGTAGATACAGAATAACAGAGATTTCCAGTAGATACAATGTTTTATAAATGGATTTTACTCTACCTTCTGTTACTGTTGCAATGGAAACTATACAGTGAGGCAGAACACACAGAATTTGCAGGGCAAGGAAATTATTCTAGATTATAATGGTGAATAAATATCATTATTTGTAGATCCCAAAAGTACAATACAAAGAGTACAGTTAAGTGTAGACTGTTGATTTTTTTTGGTACTAAGATGCAATCAGAGTAATCATTTCTATACACATAAACTTTTGGAGTATATATGATATTTCTGTAGCTTTCCCTAAATGTTACTATAAAGCATGTTCTAATATTTTTATGTATTTTAATATGTTGTTCTATATAAGAAATAGAACTAGAAAGAAATTTTTTAAATGATATTTTTTTAGTGAAAACAAGAAGATGAGAAGATTTGATTAGATAGAGAATCCTGAATGTAGAAGTTAAACTTTTTGAATTCTTCAAAATATTCATTAATATTATGTTAGATATTTTAAAATGGGAGCTTAGGACAATGAAAAATAGTGTAGGGAAAGTGCAATGAAGTCAGGAGTAAAATTCATTCTCAAACTGTACATAGAAACTTCTTCCCAACTTGCGTGACTCACAAGTTGCATTCTAATTTCTTCTGTCAGCAGAGACTCTCAGATCACAGAGTTCAAATGACTGTCTTCTGTGGGATTACTGAAGTCCTCTCCTGTACTGAGGCCAGCATCTGAAGACCAACTATTCCCAGTCTGTGGTGAGTGAGTAGCTTGTGACCATTACCTTTATTTTATTGTGATAACAACTTCCATGCCTTAAAATGGCTGTTTTAGTTTTACATTGCTTACGTCAATAGCCACAGTCCTGCCTGAGGCCACTCTTGAAGGTCTTGAGGAACTGTGTCCTCTCCAAACTGTGGCCCGTGGGTCCCAGGCCAGCACAGCAGTGTATGCTGCCCAACACTTTCATCAGTGACAATGTCATCTCTAGATAAAGGTTGGACACAACTTTCAGAACCTGGCAGTGAACCACAAGCAATCATGAGTGAGAAAATTGGTTTTCCCTTTGTTCTGTTTATCCCCAAATCCACACTTAGAGCATTGGAAACTAAAAACATAATTTGGTATCCTGCACAGTATATTCTTTGTCAAATTGTGAGAAAATGGTAGATAGTTGTGAATATTTTTGCCTTTGGAACTTATTCTTGTTTTTAATATGAAAATATTCACTGTAAAATTTCAAGAATGAGAATGACAATTAGCTCTTTACCAGAAAAATTAAGTTGGAGACCTTTTCACTGCATGTGTGTCTCCTGGGTCCTGGGTCATAGGAATACTTTTTGGTTGAGCAATGAATGTAGGTGCTCATCTTTTAGGGGAGATTTTTATAAATAAGGCTTATTATCATTATTTTGTTCCTTCAGTGAGGAGATTGACAGACCCTCTCCAAAGCCCATATTTAATTTTTAGTTCTGGTATAGTATTTTGTTTTTGCTGAATTGGATTTTTCTGAGCCAGTTTTTCTATCACTTTGGCGACAGATCAAAACTAGGTTTGTTCCCTTGATACCTACCATTGCCTTTGCGTAATGGTGTTTACTAAGTATCTATTGGAAGCAGAAAGTGAACACACAAATTCACATCCACACAAATTGCTGAACACGTAGAGGGTGTCTAAGCATCCTGAGTTGTTTTCTGCATTTCAAGGCTGTGTAGGAAATCAAATAACAGATCTCTTGCTGGCACCATACTGATGCACTGTGTGAGAGATCATGCTGAATAACAACTTTGATTTGGGAAATGTAATGTAAATGGCTTTAATAATCATCAAAAACAAATTAAACACAGTTTGTTTGCATCAAAAGAACACATGTTGTACTCAGGAAAATGGGCTCACTGTCTGGGAAGCACAGACCAGGTGGCCCTGTTGACCAGAGCATGGGAGACTTGGCCCTACTCCTCACCCACCATATGGCTACCTGGGATGTGGAGAGGTGTCTTCCCCTCACTCATCAACACCTGAAGCAAGAGGGAGAACTGTCCCTGCCTCCACCAGCTGCAGCACTCTGGAGAGCAGGCTCTGCACCTCACCTAGGCAACACAATAGAGGCAACTCTGTTGGCAAAGGCTTGGGTGAGCTTGGGTGAGCCAACACTAAAGTTGTGAGCGTGGGAGAACTGTCCCCACTACCGGTCTGCCATGCTGTGCGGTGGGCAGGAGAGCGATGCTCCTCTTGCTCCTCACCCCTCACCACCTGGAATGAACAAGGGAGCTGACCCTTCTTCTCCTTACCAGCTGCAGCACTCCGGAAAGGAGGCTCGCACCTCACCTGAGCAGCACAGTAGAGCTGACCCTGATGGCAGAGGTGTGGGTGAGACAGCCACGATGCTAGGGGCATGGGAGAGCTGCCCCTACAACTCATCTGTGATGTGGCACACAGGTGAGGGAGAAAGGACCCCACCCTCATCGTACCCCACCCCCAGCCAATCAATACCGGAGGTCATAAGGGCAGGACAGCGGTCCCTGC